>NW_028281023.1:1009389-1311279 GCF_059751285.1 Brachycentrus maculatus | reverse complement strand
TGAGGTTCGATTTTCGGATACATCAATAAATCCTAAAAATCGATCATGTATATCATTTCCAGAGAAATATCTAAATATCATACATAATTGTTCTTTATTACTTATATCTGGCGTCTCATCTATAATTACTGATACAAAAGTGGACATTTTTATTTACGATTTTATTTGATTCCTCATTACTTCCGATACGCTGCAAATAATATCGTTTTGTATTTTATTAGAAAGGTAACTAGGACCCTGTTTGTCGCTTTGCTGCATATGTTTTTCTAAAACAAGATCATATTTAGACAACATTGAAATGAGCTCTAGGAAATTTCCTCTATTAAGTGATGTTTCGGATTCATCGTGTCCCCTAAAAGCGAGTTCTTGCTGAGCTAAATAGCAAACAACATCGACTAACCGCTGAAAAACACTTCGATTATGGTTTACTTTTAAATTATGTCTAGTTACCTCCTCAGATAATTGCCGAGATATGGATGTTTCTATTCTATGTTTACCGAAATTATGGAAACTTATTACAGCGTTCAAATGCTTTTGTGTATTTTGATGTCGTTTTATGGCGTTTGTTAAATTGTTTAAATCATCATAACCGGATGAATTCCACACATTTTTGTCATTAGAAAAAAAACGCAATACCAACAAAATAATTTATTAATATGAGAGCAACCGGCAATCCATCGAGTTTTGTATACTGACCGATTAAACTTCCTTTTATGCGATTTAACAGTTTGCGATATATTTAAATTGGGAGTAGGTCTTAGAGATGTAATCATTTCTTTTTTTTAAATAAAATTCAAAGCGCTAACCTTTCCATTATGAAGTAACTCTTTTACACACTTTAAATCACTACAAGAAACGACATCGGCCATTTCCGAACTCATTATGACGTATGAATACGTAAGGAAATAATTAGATAATTTCCAATAATAAATAAATATGTACTAAGTGCAGATTAGGCAAATAATCAATGAATAATAATTGACTCAAATACAAAGGCATAAAATACGTTGAGAATAGTTTGACAGATAACCATTATGAAATACGTTCGATACGATTGCAAATTCTGCAGCACGTGTGTGTGGCTAGGTTCAGACCAATAGAAGCTGGCTTCCGAATTTCATACAAAATGCCATATATGTACCTACTATTTTATGGTTAGAGTTATATTTTTTAAGCAAAAATATAAGACATATTGCCGGAACCAGAAGCCCAAATTGAAGCCAATGAGAGCGAGCGAGATGGCTAATCTTGTATCGCCTGCACCTGCAACAGACAGGGCGAAAGCAGAATGTTTACACTCGGCTATCTCGGGTAGTACGAAAAAGCGCGCGATAATTTAAAAACAGGCATGCATTAATTATGTATTTTTAATCATTTGGTCTAGATTTAGTCATCCTTATGTGGAGTTGTTACGCAAGCCGGGCTTTTGGGCTTCTAGGGAAGGTCCGCCACTGAATTCCATGTCATTTGTGATATTGGACGAGAATACAGTATCATGCACTAATCTGGCGACAAGGGAAATGCGAGTATTTCAAATTCTCAACGCGTTTCACTTTGATAAGTTCAAAGTCAATTATCGTCTATGAATATTCATATTTTACATTACAGCGTGTTGCCCAAACTATTATCATAGTAAACAAAATGTTTCAAAACTTTAAAGATATCTCCGGGCAGAGACAAAAAAACGTAGATGAAAAAATGACAGCTGTTACTAGACATGTTCTGAAGCGGCCATTAAGCATTCTTGTATTTTGTGATATAATACCGCTAAATACACATATTATTATTTAAGACCAGTGACATGGCCTCACAATTAGGGCCCGCGGTCTTAAAACCAAAAGACAAACAAATTAATTTCATGATTTCATTCGTCTGTCAATATCAATATCTTTTTTTTTTTTCATCCTAAAAATTACGAATATTATTATATTTAAAAAAAAAAATTCTACCAAACAAAATTTTTCTTCGTGGTTTTTGTAGTATGTGAAATAATGCGGCAAAGAATCTTACTTGCATTTATGAAGGTTTCTTCTTGCTCATTTAAACCGTAAATATCGATTTTGAAGATTGTTCGAAAAATGATGTTGTGTGCTCTCACTTCTTGCATATATTAATTATTATTTTTAATTTATCAGACAATTTATAAAGCGCCATTTGTGTGAGAAATCACTTTAAAGGTGCTTTACAATATACAGTAATATTAATAATTAAAACAACATTCGTTCCTCACATTAATATATAAAAATATAATTATAATACATGTACAACTCGCCGAATATTAAGTAATGCAGTAATCAAGTACCTAATAATAAAGAAAGAATGATTAATTTTATGTAGCGTATAAAAAACTCAAAAAAATAAGACACCAATGACAAATCGAAGTCCTGTCTATACCAAGAATTTAAAAAAAACCTAATCTTGCAAAGAAATTTTGTTTGCGTTTTTAGAAGCATACATAATATTATATTTTTACCCAGTAAAAAATGTTTTGAGGACGACTAGTTGACTTCACCTGGCGAAGCAGTGACGTGTCATAATAGAGCCCTCAACGAGATATCGGCACTTAATGAAGAATGACGCGGAGAATGGAGATGAGAGGTGTGTGGTGTGAGTGGCGTGTCACTTGGAATTCCAGCACATCCACTATGCCTATGGGTATACCACACTCTACCACTAAACTCTACACTGGACTCTGACAGTGGACCGCGGGCCTGTGATGGCATGCACTCTCAACTGACAAGATTTTATAATTATATTTAATAAAAATTATTTGATATTTATTGCGGCTGGTATTTTTTGAAGCATACAGGCTTCATAGGTTCAATTCGCATGTAAAATATTTTTAGACTTTTTACTTACTTACCTTGGACATGATATTTATTATTGTTTTTATAACGCTTATCCGCACCCAATGGTGCATAGAGCACTGCATTCTATTGACGCAGTGTTTTCTTGATCGTTACTTAAAGGAAGGCAGATGATTACTCCTGAGCTCCAGGGACCAGTCCAGGGTAGTTTTTTAATCAATGAGTATTAACGTAACATTTATGCTTAATTTAATATAATTAAGCATTCTTTTGTTCTCAGTTTTACGACAGGGAAGAGCAAGAAGACGCTTTTGAAGAGATCATGTGGGTGGAACTATCGAGTGGTGAGGATAGCAGAAGACAAGATCATAACAGATAGCAGACCCTCAGGAAGACATCCACCTCTCAGGAGAAGACATCCACCTCTTAGGAGACTCTGAGAGGATAGAGTCTAACTAAAGCAGAAAAAGAAAATGTTAAGTATACCCATTCATTACTTTTGTACATAGATTGTATCAAAGCGCTCTTAAAGCAGTATTACAAAAATTTGCGCTATTTAAGCGGTCCATAATTATTATTATTACCAAATACCTAAAGTTGTCAGGTTAGGAGTCCGAAACAATCGGCGGGTATGTATGAGGAGATGCATGAACGTGGAAGAGGCGAAAAATGTTTGCAAGGACAGAGTGGTGTGGCATTCTATTCTCTCTGCCTACCCCTGCGGAGAAGTGGCGTTTTGGTTAGTTAGGTAGTTAGTTAGTTACATACTTCAGCTTTCTTTTTGTGTGCAGTATTTTTTTCCTCTTTATTTTAAATTTCTTTGCATTATACAACGTTATATAAATACAAATACAACAAAATATATAAAATATAAATACAAAAAAAGTTCACACAAAGGCATGGCCTATGTGTGGTTATACAATATAATTTAGGTCATAGTAAAGGGCACTGGCAAGAATACAACAGATAAGAAGTAGAACTAGAATAAAAATGTTAA
Source organism: Brachycentrus maculatus (assembly GCF_059751285.1). NCBI lineage: Eukaryota > Metazoa > Arthropoda > Insecta > Trichoptera > Brachycentridae > Brachycentrus > Brachycentrus maculatus. The sequence continues at coordinate 1,307,475 of NW_028281023.1, read as the reverse complement.
TATAAAATACAAAAAATACAAAATACTAGACTAACAGAAAACAAAAATTCATATAAAACTTAAATTAATATTTTAAACTTAAAAAATAAAAAAGATGTAAAAGTAAAAAGTTATTGAACAAAGGCCTCCCTTTTGGACATCCACAGTTCTCCGTTGGGCGTGTCTCTTTTCCAGTGCAGTCCCGCCACTTTCCTTATGTCTTCGGGCCATCTTTTTTCTACAACATTTTGAGTGTGTCCAAATACTTGTTCACAAAATTTGAATTATCTCCTATTACAGGAGTTATTTTCGTATTATTTTTAAAAGATGTCTCTTGTGAAGTTCTAGTGATTCAAGAACAATATTTCAAAATTGGTTAGTATATATAGAACTTCCAAGAATTTTATTAGTGTAATTGTCAATAATGTGTAGAATTGGTGAATGTTACACGTGTGTAAAATGATCGCTTAAACCAGCCTATGACGGTCGATAGCCCCGTAAATGCCCAGACTTCCATATTCTTCTTCATATTTGATGAGATGTCAAAAAATAACATCTTTTTTCTGTTCTAGTCAAGCACCTTTTTCGACCTTATTTATCTTCCGACATACTTGCCACATGACCTATTCTTATTTTAATTAGGTATTATTTTACCTACTTTTATATTTAGGTAAAATTTAATAATAAAGTTTCGTCAAGGGAAAGATTGATAAAGACATAGAAAGGAGAATGAATGCTGGGAACAGAGTGAATGGTGCACTAAATTCAGTTTTAGCAAATAAAAATCTATCAGCGGAAGCTAAACTGGCAGAACACAATGGAGTTCTGGTTCCAACCCTTATGTATGGAAGCGAAGCATGGAGTTGGCAAAAGAAGGATGAGAAAAAGAAAATGAGATAAGCATTTTCGATAAAATTAAGAAAGGTGTGTTGAGATGGTTTGGACATGTGGAGCGTATGAGTGAAGAAAGAACGGTTAAACAAATTTATGGAGCGAACGTAGTTGGAAAAAGAAGCAGAGGACGACCGAGGAAATCTTGGCACAATCAGGTATGTCAAATACTTGAAAGCGGCCGGATCAGGAGTCGTAATAATCGTCGGGTATGTATGAGGAGATGCATGAATGTAGAAGAGGCAAAGAATGTTTGCAAAGACAGAGTGGTGTGGCGTTCGATTCTCTCTGCCTACCTACCTACTCTGTTAGTTAGTTAGTTAGTTTATGTTTCGTCAAGAAATATCAGTATTAAAATATCAACAAAAAAGAAAATATTTTAAAAATATAAAATATTTATTAATTTATTGAGAATGCCTGGTATAACGACAGTTGAAAGGTTCGCTGGTGGTCTAATACTTGTCTAATATTTCCATGAAGTAGATGTCGATATCCCAAACTAGCATATTCAAATATATTAATGTAATCTGTAGTTAGTTGCCCTCAAAAAATAACATTATTTGATTATTTTAAATTTAATTCAAATGAAATTTTAGCACACAATGTACGTTTTATTGATCAGTCTTGATTATTTTGTATGTTTTAGTTACTTTTACTGTGTTTCCTGAATTACCCAGCGTTCAAGTGACTTTTAAATCGATCTAAGGCTTATGCAACACCGCTTATCATGGCCCTATTTCGGTTTCAACTTTATATCCATGTTTTATAGCCCACACCTACTTGTGAGTAGATTTACGCTTAACAGTCTCCTTATCATTCATCGTTCGCTTTGTGTAATACCACTTTAATAAACACTAATTCGTAAATACCGGTCTCGGAATAATCATTCCATCACCAGGTCATTAAAATAAAATTATTACGGTCTGACATATTTACAAAAATAAAAAAAAATTGAAAGTGAGAAAGAAGACACATGAATCACAATGGGAATATTTTTAAAAGTGGATTTTTAGAAATTTATGCACATAGGGAGCGGATATGGTATAAAAATAATTTTATGAGTAAAGATTCTAGGCAAAAACACTCGTTATCTCGTTATAGGTATGAGTTTTAAAAAATTTAAATTTCAAACATGTATGTTTGCATAGGATGTGAGTTTAAAACCTTTGACTAATCACATTTCACGTCGAATTTTCACTTCCATCAAAATGGCCGCCGTGACGTCACGTACGAGCGGCCAGAACCGCCTCGTTTCGTTATAAATGGGGACAATTAGCGTCCGACGCTAATGAACATTTCGCGGCCACTGTGCGAAAAATAAATCATTTCGTTTCCACGATTATTCCGGTAATAGAGTCCCCTTTCCTCGCTTCAAGCGGAGCGTTCCAGTCGCCGGCTATTAAGGGGATTATCTCTTCATCTCTCGGCTTGCAATGAGCCGTGTCAAACAGCAAACCCTTCTAGGAGGAGGGTGCCGTCTAGCTACAGCGGGACATAACTTATTTTTTTAAAAATAAGCACTTGTATAATACTACTTATTTAGTTTTATTTCATTACACAAAGTATTCGAAACCAGTCGAGTTTTGAAAAGTACAGTTGTTTACATCGACAGGTAATTAGTAAAACTAACGAGGAAAAAAATATTCAGGTATATATATATATATATATATATATATATATATATATATATATATATATATATATATATATATATATATATATATATATATATATATATATATATATAATATATATATATATATATATATATATATATATATATATATATATATATATATATATATATATATATATATATATATATATATATATATATATATATATATATATATATATATATATATACCGTAGTCATATAGGAGAAAGTGACCACGTGCATTTTTTACAAAAACGTAATCATTGACTATTTGGTATCTTACTAGCTTAATATTGCCCTGAAAAAAATCCCAAAGGATTTTAAACATGGAAGTGTAATACATGAACTTGTTAAAAATTACTAACTTCATTGATGGTTATTTTCTTACCTAGAAAAAGTGACCATCCTGAACATTTAACGTTTTGTTAGTTGGTCACTTTCTCCTGTACGACTACGATATATGCATTTTTTTCTTCTTCTTTAATTAGCTTTTATTTGGTACACTAGTAGGTACTAGTAGTAGTTGTAAAATTCTTTCAGACCCTTTTCATTCTTCATATGGCATCTCATCATACATTTTCAAACCCTTATACATTAAACAATTTTGTGACTCGGTTTATACCCTTATCCGACCCAATGGTGTATAGAGCACTGCGTCAGTGTTATCCTGATCATTAAAACATGAAGCAAAGGTGATCAGCCCTCCGCTTCAGGCACAAGTCAAGGGTAATATTGATGAAATATTTGTGTCAAAAAATCATTTATATTTATCTGACCCCCCCCCTTGGAATTGAACCCGGGACCTCCAATACGGCAGCCGAGCTTGTTGACAATTACAGCACGCTCGGCTACCGTATTGAAGGTCCCGGATTCGATTCCCAGGGGAAGAGTCAAATGAATATATGTAAGTGATCTTTTCACACAAATATTTATTCAATATTACTCTGGACTGGTGCCTGAAACGGAGGGCTGATCACCATTGGGTGCGGAACAGGGTCTGAAGGATATGCCTAGATGCTGGTAGGGTTAAAAATAGAGGGGTCTAAGAAACGGGACTTTTGGTAAAAGGAAACCTAGAAAATAATGTGATGTATGTTGGAAAAGCATATTATCGGTTAAAGTTTTATCAGTTAAAGTTTGTGGGAGTCAAATGAGTGGTTAATTTTTATTATTATTATTGTCGATGAAAACAACTGTAGTTTTACAAACTAGCCATGTGTAATGGAATAAAACTCAATAAGTGGTATTACACAAGCATTTTATTTAAATAATCAACATATCATTCCACAAAGTTAACGCCGAATCAATAAATAATATACTTTGTACTAGTAAAATTAGTTCGCCTTACTTTGGATAGAGGAATATTAATGTCTTTCTGTCCGTATGAATTGTCGTCCACTTCTAAATGAGCCACATCTCGCTATTTGGCACGCTAAGCTGATAGGTTTCAGCGTACAATCATCAAACAAAGTGACAATGTGTTGCTCGTGATAGAGTACTTGATATTGGAATAATTGCATATGAACGCACACAAATGCATGTAGGTAAACGTATTATAGCCAACACTGATTAACACTAATGTATAATCATTTATATTTTCATTTAAAATTAGGAAATCATTTCGCAAAGGATTCTTTATAAAAATCGAAGAAAAAATATTATATTTATTTATTTATGTAAACTTCATGTACACAAAATAAATTTATACAGGCTTATTTATCAATAAAAAAATCAATATCTTCCAAACAACCAAAAATAGACTACTGATATTGATCAAAACGTTTACTACCATATATAGCTGTTTGCAATCAGAGGGTAGATAGTACTTGAACATAAGAAAAAACGTAAATTACAAATTAACATGTAAAAAAACATAAATTACAAATTAACATATGAAAAAAACATAAATTTCAAGATGATAAGGAAAAAGGGAGGGCAAAGGAAAAAGGGAGTTTAGAGAAGATCCATTTTTTACAAGGAGAGGTAATTCATTCCATAGTCTGGCCTTTCTTGGGTAGAACAAATTGATAGACCATAATCTGAGAGGTATATAAAATTTTAAACCAGATATTTAGGTGCATTATTTATATATACAATATATATATATATATATATATATATATATATATATATATATATATATATATATATATATATATATATATATATATATATATATATATATATATATATATATATATATATAATATATATATATATATATATATATATATATATATATATATATATATATATATATATATATATATATACAGGGAAACCTCTATCTATCGTTCCTCGAATAATCATTTTCCCGGATATATAGTTTATTTCGTCTATCCCAAATTCATTTCATACTAAACTAAACCGCATCGATCGTTTCTCTATCACCATTTACCGCATTTATCGTTCGAATTAAGCTGCATATTTGATACATTTTGTCTGTTTTTTTTACATTGTTTTCAATTTTCTTACATTCAACGGCAACGTATGGGATAGAAACTATCGAAAGCTTATGTAACCGATAGCAGGAGAGGTCGATATCGATGAAAAGGAGCCGCTGTCTGTACCTGCATTTCCAGAAGCGTGCATACTCTTTGAAAGAAAACTTTCTACAACGCACATTCAATAACCGATACTGAAAAAAATACTATTTGCAAAGCCGAAAATATACTATTGACTTTCATTGAAATTTTCATCAATAAACTTTAGTATTTTTTTCAAATTCTATTCTGATTTGTATTTTTTTTTTATTTGGATCTAAAACCTGTATTCTTCTTAAAATTTTAGCCTACGAATGGTTATACAGATTGGGAGGCCGGTATCTTTACTCGGTCGTATCTACAATACTTGCATATTGACCTCTTAATCCCGCATTCATAGTTTATTTTAATAGGTCCCTTTAAAAACGATAGATAGAGGTTTCACTGTGTATATATATATATATATGTTTATAAATAAATATATGTATATATATATATATATATATATATATATATATATATATATATATATATATATATATATATATATATATATATATATATATATATATATATATATATATATATATATATATATATATATTTATATACAAATATATATATATATATATATATATATATATATATATATATATATATATATATATATATATAAATATATATATATATATTTATATATATATATATATATATATATATATATATATATATATATATATATATATATATAAATATATATATATATTTATATACATATATATATATATATATGTAATAAAATAACTAGGTACCTACCTATACATTTTATTAAGTACTTACAAATAGTACCTACAGTATCTACTCAATGAATTAGGGCCACGCAGAATTTCGCGCAATTTCTCAATTCAAACAGGAATAACTCAGAGAAAACCTTGAATAAAACAACATTGAATTTTATTTACACATGAACACTTTATTACGCTTAAATTATGCATATATTTTCATATAAATATAGTTAGTATTTAGTATTTCCACCTTTGGCAGAAATAACTGCCTCAATTCTTTTTGGCATACTTAAAATGCACTGTTTTATCATGTTTTTTATTTCTTCGTCTTCTGACCAAATTTTTTGAATATTTTTTTTTAGACAGTCTACTGTCGGATTTGGAAATGAGTAAACCTTATTTTTTAACATGCTCCATACGTTTTCTATAGGATTAAGGTCCGGAGAATTTCCAGGCCAGGGGAGCAAAGGCAGATTTTTGTTAGACAAAAATTTTATTATTGATTTAGCCCGGTGGCAAGGTGCCCCATCCTGCATGAAGGTGTATGGACCTTCTGTTGGGTCGAGTGTATGGTAGAAGGGCAATAAAATTCGTTCGAGGACCTGCTTATAGGAATTTTGGTTCATTGTTCCTTCCACGAAAAACAACGGCCCAGGTAAATTGTTAATAATACATGACAATATCATTGTTGCAGGGGGGTGTTTGATAACTTTTACCACACAGGCCTCATTGTAACGTTCCATTGGTGTTCTCCTGACGAATCGACGGCTCTCTGTCACGGCTTCTAACCGGCACTCATCACTAAAGATGACCTGAAAAATAATAAAAATTTTAGTTTAATTCAAATATATAAGTTTATTTACTAAAATGATATGTTGAAAATTCAATTTAAATAAATACCTTTTTCCAATCATCTACCGAGTAATTTCGATGTAGCCTGGCCCATTTTAATATATCCGCTTTCATTCGTGGTGTCAATTTTGGTACTTTTACAGGGCGCCTGCATTTCAGATTTACTTCGTAAAAACGTCGCCTCAGTGTTGATACCGATATATTTATACCCTCTTCTTCCAATTTTATTTTTAATGTTTTTGCTGATGCACTACGGTTTTATAAGGCACTTTGAATGATTTTTCGATCAGTCCTCGGTGTTGTTTTTCTAATCCTACGACAGTTCTTTCGCCGATTGCTGGTGGCGGGTGACTGATTTTTTATTGATTTTGAAATTCTGTCCACTGTTTGACGAGAAACGTTTTCTTTTTTTTAATATTTCTCTATTAGATAGTATTCCTAATTTCAGTAGCACTATAACACTAGACTTTTTTTCCTCAGAAATGTCTTTACTTTTTCCCATTTTGTCCTTTTCAAAAAAAACACTTGTGTTTACAAAAAAAAAAAATACTTTATGAACTAAAATTAAAAATTAAGTTTTTTTCACAAGACACGATAACTATATAACCTCTCTGAACAAAACAACAAAAAGAACTCAAGAAACTTCACTAATAAATGAGATAGGACTATTTTTTGAACTTTCAACTATCTGTCTACCTGTGCTAATTAGGGACCTTTCTCAGAAAAAGGGTTTGAAATTTTGTAAAGGCTTAAATAATCCAGGTATATTTTACATATTATTGAAGGTAATATACATGATATTAGATGTCAATAGAAAACTTAAAGTATTTATGTAAAATAAATATAATAATCCAAAAGATTTCAGAGTATTCAAAAAAATAATGGGTGGCCCTAATTCATTGAGTAGATACTGTACATAAAACAGTTACCACCAGATGTCGCATGCGTCGCACAGAATTAAACAAAAGAGATCCGATAGAAAAAATAACTGTCAGAATCAGATAGATATAAAAATTATTGTAAAGATTAATTAAGAATAAACTTTTATTGTCGTTTCTTTAATTACAAAGCAACACATTGTTTATTTTATTATTATACACCCACTTTACATATTATTTACACTTAATTTTCAAAAGGAAAATAATACCACGTTATAAAACGACAATTTTGTTAATTGGAAATGGATTATAAAACATTAGATGTATTAAAACAATTACTACAATATGTTCGGAGTGAGAGAGAAAAATTAGAAGATGATCAAAGAAAACGATTAGAAGATAATCAAAGAAGACGTGGAAATCTAAGAACTAGTGATAAAATTAAAGATAAAAGTCCATGTAAGATTTGTGAAAAATTAAATAAGGGAACTCGATATCACCCTGAAGCAACATGCTGGTTTAAAACAAAGGACGATGATAAGATTAATAATAAAAATGAAGATTTACAAATCACACAGAAACAGTGCTTGAAGAATGAAAATAAAAATAATGTGGAAAAAATTTCTACAAAATATAAAATAAAATATACTCCAGAAAAGAAGAATTTCGAAGCAGATTGTATGAGCAGGAATCCAGTATTAGAATCGAAGGAAAATGCAAATGAACAATTAAAAGTTGTAAATTTGGTTAAATTAGAAGATATTTTAAAAGATCAGAATAAAAATGAAGACATACAAATAACACAGAAACAGTGCTTGAAAAATGAAAATAAAAATAAAGTAGAAAAAGCTTCTACGAAAGATAAAATAAAATATACTCCAGGAAAGAAGAATTTAGAAGTAGATTGTCTAAGCAGGAATCCAGTATTAGAATCGAGTGAAAATGCAGATGAACAATTAAAAGTTGTAAATTTGGTTAAATTAGAAGATATTTTAAGAGATCAGAATAAAAATGAAAGAATTCAACAGAAAAAAAACAAATGGATTGAAAAAAACAATGTCTATTTTAAAAAGGTCAAGAAAAAAGAAAAAATAATTCTTTCAGAACCGTTTAGCATCGAAATCATAAAAGACATACATGAAAACCTATGCCATATTGGAATTGGACAAATGCAAAAGACTATAAGTCCACATTACACAGCCAAAAATTTGACAAAAAACATAAAAACAATTTGTAGAAATTGTGAAATTTGTATTAAAAATAAATCAAGAGGACAAAAGAAATTTGGATTTATGTCTCATCTAGGCCCGGCCACAAAGCCTTTTGAAATAATATCTTTAGACACAATTGGAGGTTTAGGAGGTTCAAGATCAACAAAAAAATATCTACATCTCTTAGTGGATCACTTTACAAGATACGCATTTATTTTAACCTCGAAAACTCAGAATGCAAATGATTTTATAAAACTAGTCATGAAAATAACAGAAACCGAGGATATTGGTATGCTTCTCACCGACCAATACCCAGGAATAAACTCGAAAGAATTCAAGGAATTCTTAAATGACAAGCAGATCCCAATAATCTTCACTGCAGTAAATGCACCATTCTCAAATGGCCTAAATGAAAGGCTGAATCAAACATTGGTGAACAAAATCAGATGCAAAATAAATGAAAAAGGGAAAAGAAGAGCATGGACCACAATAGCTCAAGAATGTGTTAATAAATATAATAATACTAATCACTCAGTCACTGACTTTTCCCCAAGTTATCTTTTATATGGTACAGATGTAAATATTTTACCCAACGAATTAAAACAAGGAAAATCTAATAATGACTGGATTAGAGACAGGAAAATAGCGCTTGAAAATACAATAAAATCACATAATTACAATAAAACATTATTTGACAAAAATAGAATAGGCTGCGAATTCAACGTAGGAGACATGGTGTATGTGGAAAATGGAAACAAGCTAAACAGAAAAAAATTGGATGAACTAAAAATTGGACCTTATAAAATTATTGAAAAAATTTCTAACTCAATATACAGAATTGATACAGGTCACAAAAAAATAAAATCAAACCTTTATCATATCACTAAACTTATACCAGTCCCTTCACTACAAGAAGATGATCCGGAGGACGAGTGAAAATTTTACTATGAATTTTCATCCCCAAGGGGGGAGATGTAATAAAATAACTAGGTACCTACCTATACATTTTATTAAGTACTTACAAATAGTACCTACATAAAACAGTTACCACCAGATGTCGCATGCGTCGCACAGAATTAAACAAAAGAGATCCGATAGAAAAAATAACTGTCAGAATCAGATAGATATAAAAATTATTGTAAAGATTAATTAAGAATAAACTTTTATTGTCGTTTCTTTAATTACAAAGCAACACATTGTTTATTTTATTATTATACACCCACTTTACATATTATTTACACTTAATTTTCAAAAGGAAAATATTACCACGTTATATATATATATAAATATATATATATATATTTATATATATATTTATATATATATAAATATATATATATATATATATATATATATATATATATATATATATATATATATATATATATATATACATATATATATATATATATATATATATATATTTATATATATATATATATATTTATATATATATATATATATATACAGTATCTACTCAATGAATTAGGGCCACGCAGAATTTCGCGCAATTTCTCAATTCAAACAGGAATAACTCAGAGAAAACCTTGAATAAAACAACATTGAATTTTATTTACACATGAACACTTTATTACGCTTAAATTATGCATATATTTTCATATAAATATAGTTAGTATTTAGTATTTCCACCTTTGGCAGAAATAACTGCCTCAATTCTTTTTTGGCATACTTAAAATGCACTGTTTTATCATGTTTTTTATTTCTTCGTCTTCTGACCAAATTTTTTGAATATTTTTTTTAGACAGTCTACTGTCGGATTTGGAAATGAGTATACCTTATTTTTTAACATGATCCATACGTTTTCTATAGGATTAAGGTCCGGAGAATTTCCAGGCCAGGGTAGCAAAGGCAGATTTTTGTTAGACAAAAATTTTATTATTGATTTAGCCCGGTGGCAAGGTGCCCCATCCTGCATGAAGGTGTATGGACCTTCTGTTGGGTCGAGTGTATGGTAGAAGGGCAATAAAATTCGTTCGAGGACCTGCTTATAGGAATTTTGGTTCATTGTTCCTTCCACGAAAAACAACGGCCCAGGTAAATTGTTAATAATACATGACCATATCATTGTTGCAGGGGGGTGTTTGATAACTTTTACCACACAGGCCTCATTGTAACGTTCCATTGGTGTTCTCCTGATGAATCGACGGCTCTCAGTCACGGCTTCTAACCGGCACCCATCACTAAAGATGACCTGAAAAATAATGAAAATTTAAGTTTAATTCAAATATATAAGTTTATTTACTAAAATGATATGTTGAAAATTCAGTTTAAATAAATACCTTTTTCCAATCATCTACCGAGTAATTTCGATGTAGCCTGGCCCATTTTAATCGATCCGCTTTCATTCGTGGTGTCAATTTTGGTACTTTTACAGGGCGCCTGCATTTCAGATTTACTTCGTAAAAACGTCGCCTCAGTGTTGATACCGATATATTTATACCCTCTTCTTCCAATTTTATTTTTAATGTTTTTGCTGATGCACTACGGTTTTCTAAGGCACTTTGAACGATTTTTCGATCAGTCCTCGGTGTTGTTTTTCTAATCCTACGACAGTTCTTTCGCCGATTGCTGGTGGCGGGTGACTGGTTTTTTATTGATTTTGAAATTCTGTCCACTGTTTGAAGAGAAACGTTTTCTTTTTTTGAAATTTCTCTATTAGATAGTATTCCTAATTTCAGTAGCACTATAACACTAGACTTTTTTTCCTCAGAAATGTCTTTACTTTTTCCCATTTCGTCCTTTTCAAAAAAAACACTTGTGTTTACAAAAAAAATTATACTTTATGAACTAAAATTAAAAATTAAGTTTTTTTCACAAGACACGATAACTATATAACCTCTCTGAACAAAACAATAACCAGAACTCAAGAAACTTCACTAATAAATGAGATAGGACTATTTTTTGAACTTTCAACTATCTGTCTACCTGTGCTAATTAGGGACCTTTCTCAGAAAAAGGGTTTGAACTTTTGTAAAGGGTTAAATAATCCAGGTATATTTTACATATTATTGAAGGTAATATACATGATATTAGATGTCAATAGAAAACTTAAAGTATTTATGTAAAATAAATATAATAATCCAAAAGATTTCAGAGTATTCAAAAAAATAATGGGTGGCCCTAATTCATTGAGTAGATACTGTATATATATATATATATATATATATATATATATATATATATATATATATATATATATATATATATATCGATGTGTGTATAAATATTTAGGTAGATACCTACTAATCAGTCTCCTATAAGATGAAAGGGCTGAATGGATGACGACGCGATTTTGGTAATAGACATTATTGAGATTCTTAAACTGAGGTGCTCCAGTCCATATAAGATATAAAAATATACCGACCCCAAAGAAGGTATAGTTCGATTACAGTTTCTTGGCAGATTTTTCATGATTTTCATGATTCCTGAGAAATCTTAATTTAGTTTAAATTCTAACAATTCAATTGAAATATGTATTATTGCTACAAATTAATATACCGATGCTATTCAGACCTAGATACTTTTCGAATCGTCTTTACAAATCTATATATAGTGTAACTTATCCCTTTTTGTATTCAGGCATCGCATTTTTTTTCTTTATTTTTTTTTGCATTTCACAATATATTTTAATTACAAGTAAAAAAAATATGTAATATTAATACAAAATAAGATACCACAAAGGAATGGCCTGTGTGTGGGTTATATATTTTTAATTATAATTTTCACTGATTATTTTTTTTACGTATATAATAATTATCATAATACAAACTGATGATATTACTTAATCTCCATGTGATGGAGATGCTATAAAAAAAATAATTATCTTAAAAAATTCCTTAAATAATAAATATAAATTTGAACATATGGTAGTACCAACTTTTCGTGATCCAACTATACCTTCACGTAGTTCATAATATAATATTTATTCGACAAGTCATTCTCAAGGTAGTTTTTGTTGTCGGTGTTGACAGCTTTGATATAAATCAATACATCTTTTCCAAGTCCATTCACGGCAATATTAATGGTATTCAACGTAAATACAACTATGATCAATGACTAACCAAATTAAAGTAATCATATTGTAGTAAAATGTTATAATTTGGTGTCTTTATTAGATGCTTTTTATGCATTTCTTTCTGTAACCTATCCACATATTATTTCGAGTTTACACAAAGAGAGAATGATTTCGATAAAAATTTAATGAATGCATTATAATAGTGTATTCAAGATTTACAAATCCATATATCGCTCACTCCTTTCAAGAACGTCATAAATCAAAAAACTTATTTTTCAGGAGAACGTTTTTAAAGTTAAAAAATATAATTCAATATATTAAAAATAAATATCAAGCCACGTATTGAACTTTTTAGAGTGCAACAGATCTTTTTAGGTAAAACCTGAAGGTTTTTTCTCCATTTGGAAAATATTAAGTAAATTTAAAAAAAATATTAGAAATGACCTTTTCTTCAAAATGCAAAAACAACACTTTCTGCCCTGTAGCGGGTAAATATTAAGTTAAAAATATGCCCCTTTTGCTGAGATATAGTAAATTTTCTGGGCATTGCGAAAACATGTACAACTAAAAATGGACGATTTTTGATTTATGACGTTCTTGAAAGGAGTGAGCGATAATGTTTTTACCCTTTTGTCGTCGATTGACGTCGTAGCAAGGAATATTAGTGTCATAATTCGTGTGAATTCTAACAGAGAATAGATTTTGACAACTCAACAAAGATGAAGATGAATTTACAGGGCTATCGTAGGCTGGTTTAAGTGATCACTTTAAACACGTGTAGCATTTACCATTCTTTCTATCCCTGATTGAAAACACACTGCTCAAAATTGCTTGGAATATATAAATACATACAAACATGTATATATTGTAATATATTAACACGTTCTTTCTCTGTCCGCCTCTGTAGTGTAATAGTCAGCACGTTCGGCTACCATTCTGGAGGTCCCTGGTTTGATTCCCAGGGGGGTCAAATAAATATAAGTGATTTTTTCACTGTAACATTTATTCAATATTACCCTGGACTGGTACCTGAAGCGGAGGGCTGATTTCCTTCGTGTGTAAACGATCAAGATAACACTGTGTTCATATGAAGCAGTGCCCTATGCACCATTAGGCCCGGCATCATATAAACGCAGTGCTACCTTGATCAACACATGAAGGAAAGGTGATCAGCCCTTCCCTTCAGGTAGCAGTCCAAGGTAATATTGAATAAATATTAGAGTTGAAAAATCACTTATAATAATTTAATACACCCTGATGATGACAAGGTTCTTGTCGAAACCGGTTGGTTAAAGTGTATTAATAATAAATAAAAAGTGGTTAAAACAAAGTTGTTTAATTTTATAAACTTATTATATTTATTTCGTTTTATTAAATCGAGAATAACACATCTTTATAAATAAATAAAAGTAAATAATAAACAATAGTTACATTAAGAATAATAAACATTACATTACATTAACAAAAATTGATATTGATTGTTACATTGATAAAAATAAATCCAATTAAACAATTCCACATTTATTTCATAATAACTATCAAAAAACATTCTGAGATTTAAAAAAAGGGTATGGTATAAAAAAATAGATTTTGCAGGAAGGAGGAGGAAAGGAGAGGGGAGGAATGCGTTGGAAAGTGCGAGATATTTTCTGGCGCTAGGACCGGGGAGTGATTTCATCAAAACGTTTCAACTAATTGGAGATATTGTTATTTAAAATAATATATAATAGGATGATATGGACACGCGCTGCATGCAGATCTGGCGTTGATGAGGCGCGCACGGTATGTCCCCCAATTAGCCGCTTGTGTGACGGCCACGCTACATTGCAAGGGACGCGGCAAGCAAACTTCTCGTCTCTTATGCGATCCTGGTAGTTTCAGGAATTTAAGAGTATTTTTTTATTTATATAACTCATATCGCCGGCTTCCTGATAGTGCAATGGTTAGCGCTCTGCTCCGCATGCATTATGTTTCGAATTCGATTGACGGCTGGCTCATATATTTACATTTTTACAGATTGATATTTCTTAGTGGCGATCTTATTGACGATATTTGTTTGTCCCTGATTTTTTTTTATATTAAACATTTTTAAAAATCTCGTTTACTGAATAGTCCGAAGAAACCGTCATTATTTGCTACGTTCCGTGTATTTCTGGAATTTTTATAATAAAAAAAACCTTCCTCTCTCCCTCTCTATCTCTCTTCATCCTAAACAAACTTATTTTAATAAAGAATCGGCTCAAGTAGTCAATTTACGAAGTAAGAGCGTTTGTACACTTCCCGGAATTTTACCGTCTAGCAGTCCGTTTTTTTTTTTAAATAAAAGCGACTGCGACAGTTTAGCGTGATCGAATTTACGCGGACCGTGATCACGCACCGGTCAAACGCACCGATCCGAAGAAAGACGGCCAAAAGCACATACCAACCCAAGTCGTTTTATCCGTTTTATTACGCTAACCGGACTGCCGGACGGTAAAATTCCTGGAGTGCACAAGCACCCTAAATAAGAAAAAAAACAATTCATTTCATTTCATTCAAAATGTAAAAATAAAAAAGTACAAAAATTGAGTAACACCTGTTTTAAGCAATCTGCTTAACACGTATGCTAAATATTAGAGGAGTTTTAAATACATAGGCGAAATAATAAAGATTATAATAATTATTACTAAAATTAGGTTGCTACAAATATATCCAAGTAAACGTTTAATTTATTTTGGAATAACACGTTACTAAATGGTTTTTGAAGCGTATTAAATAAAATATATATATAAATTAAACATTTAAAAAAAATACTGCTTGCAAAAACAGACTTACGAACGACATCTTTCGACATGTTGTGAATTTATTGAATGATAGATACTTTGAGTAAAATTCCATAGATGTCGCTTTGTTTAGATTGACAAATACTATATTTTTTTCCAAGAATGTCATCATAAATAATAATACTTTATCTAATCGTTATAAAAGTGAGTTCAGTGCCGGACGATAGGTTTATTTGTTATAAACACCCAAACACTTGCCCAGTAGGAAATAGATAATAATATACTTGTATCAATTCACAAAAGTGTATATTCTATTATTTTTCATAAATTAATATCTCAATATAGATTTTTTTTTTAAAACAATCTGAGTATTAACAGAGCTGGTCATAGCTGAGTCATAGTCTGGTAATATTTATCATTCTACTTTTTTTTCTTTTTAATTATTTACACAAATATTACTATTTCACACTATTTCTGGGAGCCTGAGCGGCTCATTATTAGAAAAAGGAATCAAATTGTGGTAGAGTGGGTTCGATCCGAGAAACTCTGATTTAAGAATCCGCGACACTAACCACGGGACCACAACCCGACATTATCTTATTCTATTTATATTTATCCTATAATGGACACCTTCCTGATCATACTACTTCTTTAGCACCATCTATATTTGAATAAGCAAGTTTTTTTTAAAGTAGCAGAGACCTTTATGAATGTTTTCAAAACCATTTTTATACAAAAAAAAATATGTAATTTAAAATCATGTGGGCGTTTCCCAGTACCTAATCCGGGGCTTATGTTTTGCATACATCCAAAAAGGATCTATGCTGAATAAATGCTTTCTCAGTCCAACATAGATGGCTCTCGTGAACTCATATGTACAGCTTCATAAGATTAATGCTATATACATATTTGGAATTCCAAAATTTTGAGTGTGTTTGTCAATCATGGGTAGAATGGTGAATGTTGCACGTGTGTAAAGTGATCACCTAACCAGCCTTTGACAGGGCATAAGCCCTATTAATACGCAGCATATCAAACTCTTCTTCTTCAATGAAAAATAACTTAAAATAAGTGAAAACAGAATTGTAAAATGTGTTCTCTGCACGGAAAAACACAGTACATTATTGTAATTTGTGATTCATAATTATTTTTATCAAGAAAAGTACCAAGTATTAATATATATATATATATATATATATATATATATATATATACATATATATATATATATATATATATATATATATATATATATATATATATATATATATATATATATATATAAATATATATATATGTTTATATATATATATATGTATATATATATATATGTATATTTTATTATTAGATTAAAACCAATATTTTTAGCTTTTCCACTTTTTTATTTGACCAGCGACCGGGTTTCGTCGTTACCGACATCATCAGACCAGTCTGATGATGTCGGTAACGACGAAACCCGGTCGCTGGTCAAATAAAAAAGTGGAAAAGCTAAAAATATTGGTTTTAATCTAATAATAAATTAAAAATGCAATTCCATCACGAAGTGTCAGTGGATAATATAAATCTATTATATATGTATATATATATATGTATATATATATATATATATATATATATATATATATATATATATATATATATATATATATATATATATATATATATATATATATATATATATATATATATATATATATATATATATATATATATATATATATATATATATATACATTTTTTAAACTCATTTAGCAATTTTAGGGAATCGAACCCACGACGCCAGTTTTTGTCGCAGTCAAGCGTCTACCCAACTGGGCCGCGACACCACACCACAGTGATACCACTACTTTTTAAATAACGTAAGATATAAAATAATTTAAATTATTGTATATTTTTCTAATTCGTACCTGTCCAGCGTTAACCTTCATACGTATCAATTACGTCGAGTTTAAATTATTATGTAATAATTTAAGCTCGACTCAATAAAAGTATGACAGTACTCGTCCACTTTATAAACCATCAAGCGGATAAATAAGTGTTAGTTGGGTGTTGTCGCTCGGAAACCATAATATACAACTGACCAGAAATATCAGGACATGGTTAATCCACGGGTTAGGATTCTAGAGGGAGAAATTGAAGGGAAATTAAACGTTTCCTCGGAAGGCGTGGAGTACTACAGTTTCAAGGGTATTCCGTTTGCGGAACCACCAGTTGGAGATTTGAGATTTAAGGTAAAAAAATTGTGGTGTACAGCCAAATTACGATATCTGCAAAAATTTTGATTTTTTTTTTGAAGAAACATTACGGAAAATGTTTATAATTAAACTTTAAATTAATCTTAATTATAGTACTTCAGTGCCTGCATTATTATTTTATTATTATCATCATTATTTTCATCAAAGACATTTATTTATTTATTTCACCACAGGTTATTTTGGCTATATTTGGTACGTATTGTATTTGGATACACCATTCTAGTATCTACCTAAATGGATTTGTATTGTACAAATCATCGTGATATCATTTTTATCATTTGTGTATTTTGATCATATATTAGACTGAGGGAGTATACTCCAGGTCTAGGAAATTTTTTTTAGTCGCAGGACTTCGTCTCGGGACATTATGGTCCATAACGGTGACACGTTCCGATATATTGGAACGAAAAAACCTAATTCTAGACGATCCTTCATTAATAGATTTATATTATCCACTGACACTTCGTGGTGGAATTGCATTTTTAATTTATTATTAGATTAAAACCAATATTTTTAGCTTTTCCACTTTTTTATATTTGACCAGCGACCGGGTTTCGTCGTTACCGACATCATCAGACTGGTCCAGTCTGATGATGTCGGTAACGACGAAACCCGGTCGCTGGTCAAATATAAAAAAGTGGAAAAGCTAAAAATATTGGTTTTAATCTAATAATAGATTCTTCATTTTTTGCTAATGTAATTGTTTTTATTTTTAATTTAAATTTTATTTGGAAAAAAAAAAACAATATTTATTAAAATCTGTTGTGACACGTGTTTCGATGCATTACGCATCCTTTTCAAACAGCGTTGCGTTCCAAAAATAATGCGTAATGCATAGAAACACGTGTCACGATAGATTTGAATAAGTAGTGATATTGCCAAGTAAATTTAGGTAAAAAATGGATAGATATTACCGTAATATCACAAAAATTTTAACATTTTTTTTTCAATTTAAATACCAATCTCGATATGTAAAACTGCTTGTAAATAATATTAATATTTTTAGCGATATTTTTACAATTTAAAAATTAATACGAAAAAATACAACATTAAGCTCGCATACCACAATTTCCCCAGGGCTTATTTATGCAATATCTAATCCAAATTATATCATATTGCTAATTGTATGAAACATAATTACGAAATATAATGAAAACGTTTTTATTATCTTTACATACTTATATGAATTAGCTTATTTTCCTTTATCAAGGTATTATAATCTGCGTGGATACTCACATGGGTAAATATTTAATATATGCATACATAGATAATAAATATAAATGGAGTGCAATTATAAAGATTACAGAGAAATGGAATATCATCCATACAGCGAATTATAAAAAATAATTAGTTTGTATATTTTAGGCACCTGTGCCCAAAAAACCATGGACAGGAGTGCACAATGCCACAAAGGAAGGAAGTAATTGTGGCCAGCTCTCTATGTTCGATGGCATACAGTTTGATGGGTCTGAGGACTGTTTATACCTCAACGTGTTTACTCCACAGCTGCCATCAAACGAAGACAAAAACCTCCTTCCTGTCATGGTATACATACACGGTGGAGGCTTCGTTAATGGATCTGGAGGTGGAGATTTTTTCGGTCCAGATTACATAGTGGCAAAAGACACAATCATGGTATCAATCAATTACCGTCTCAACGTTCTCGGGTTTCTATGCCTCGATATTCCCGAAGTACCAGGGAACGCCGGACTGAGGGACCAAAACCTGGCTCTGAAATGGGTGCAAAAAAATATTAAATCTTTCAATGGAGATCCAGATAACGTCACTATTTTCGGCATCAGTGCTGGTTCCGCTTCTGTAGAGTATCATTTACTGTCTCCAATGTCAAAAGATCTGTTTAAAAAGGCTATCCTTCAATCAGGTTCTTCCCTTAACCCTTGGACTAGGATGATTAATTCATCTGCTATGGTAGACAACTTGGTAAAAGAACTAGGAATAATAGCCGAAGATCCTGTAGAACGATTGAAATGCTTGCAAGAAGTGGATGTGAATAAACTAGTTTCATTATCGTTCTCTGTCTTGAGAGAAGAGAGAATGAAAGAAGGTGAAGTATTTGCCTTTGTACCAGTTGTTGAAAAGACGTTTGAGGGTGTTGAACCGTTCTTAAATTCTGAACCATTAGATATCCTCGCTTCTGGGAGCTTCAATCGCGTATCTACTATAAGTGGCTTTTGCGAAAACGAAGGCAGTCTTTTTAAAAGTTTGAATGATAATTTATATGGTGATAAAAAGTTTGCAGAAGCTCTACCATCATCTTTCAAAGTAGACAAGGGTTCATTTGTCGCCAAATTTAATCAAGTATATAATCAACAGAAAGATACTGATGCAATCGACTCGTTTACTTCAGATCTTTATTTTGTTGCCGGAATACATCATTCTTTAAGGCTACGATTGGCAAACGATAAAAAGTCAAATAATTATATTTACGTATTTGCGTATGTGGGCAACATGAATATGGTTAAAAACATGTTCAAGACCGAGAATGGGGCTGCTCATGGTGATGACACGATGTATTTAGGAACCACAATTTTCCCATTGGATAAGGAAGCGACTGTCCAAGATATTACCGTTAGAAAACGCCACGTACAAATGTGGACAGATTTCGCGAAGCATGGGTAAGTACCAAAATTTTAAATAAAACACGTAGGTACTTACTTAAACTGAAATTGAATGTAGGGTGGGTTGTAAATTTCAAAGAGATATTGAAATTATTAATTATATAAATATTTATATACGTCTATATATATCTTCGTATTGTACATTTCATTTTCATTATTCGTTCGATTTTTAATTTTTGTGAACTTTCGAATACTCAAACGGGTCTCAACGTTAATTTATGTAATCAATATGAAGCATTATCTTTATTTTATAATATTCAACACACATTTTAACTGATGGATTGTTGTATGTATTTTATATGACAACGTCATTTGAAATATGTATTTCATCAAAATATAAGTGCTCCAGATCGTTTATACCTAGTACATAAATAAACTTATATCGTATGTTAAATCATAGAACTAAAAGCATACACCTGAGTTAGCTTGTGTTTTTGCTTTAAATTTTCACTCGTGAATCACATGAAATAATAATAACGTTAAACTAAATAGTAAACCCACTCACAAGTTGGTAAAGGCTATAAAACTAATGAAATTGGAGCCTTTGTAGGAACATGATAGGCGGTGTTGCATGAGCCATAGCTAGATTTCAGTCACTTGGACTTTGAGTAATTTAATAAAACGGATGTTACTAACAAACTAGGGATTCGCTTTGTTTCAAATCCTAAATAAACAAAAGAAATATAATAACTATAAAATATATATTTCCAGGGATCCGACTCCTGAGGTGACAGATCTTGTTAATACAAGATGGATTCCAGCTACAAATGAAAACTTGATGGTGATGAGGATAGGAGAAGAACTAAAGATGGAAGGTGTCCCATTTTCCGAAAGGATGCAACTCTGGGAGGATTTATATGAATCATCACACTCAATTGTTTACGTTTAGTTTTTGGATTTGTTTTATTTGTTAAAAATATAAACGTACATACAAAAATATATACATAAATTTATATGTAAAAATATATAAATAATTTTTAAAAAATTATGTCGAGGCCCATCAAGCTATCTTATGTGTGTTGTTGGTTAAGCTCTTTTTACATTTCTTTTTTTTATTATCTGTTTTACTAAAAACACATTTTTTTTTAATATTTACTCGTGATCTTATTCTGGCTTTGCTCAATATTTTTCTTTGCCCACTTACTAAAATGCTCGGAGCTATGTATTTACTTATTAAAGTGTTCTGATATATTTCCATATTTTCTGTACACTCTTGGGACCGTCAACCTTTAGTTGTGGGTTAAGCGGGTATGATTTTTATACTTTTAACTAGTTTGTTGCTCAGCTATGATATCTATCCACAATATTCGACATACGTGAAGTAATTTTCGTATATACGTACTTTTATACCGTAAACGAGGTTTCAAATATAAAAAAGTGTATTAAATATATTACATATTTACATACATCATTTAATAAAAAGTTTGATGCATATCCATTACATCTTATACATATATAGTACTATTGTTTCACAAATCGCTCACTCCTTTCAACAATGTTATACTTCAAAAAAATATATTTTTCAGGAGATCGTTTTTAAAGTTAAAAAATATAATAAAATGTATTAAAAATAAATATCAAGCGACTTATTGAACTTTTTACTGTGCAACAGATCTTTTCAGGTAAAACCTGAATGTTTTTCTCTGTTTGAAAAATATTTAGTATATTTAAAAAAATAATTATACAATACCTTTTCTTCAAAATGCAAAAAAAAACACTTTCTGCCCCGTAGCGGGTAAATATTAAGTTGAAAATGTGCCGCTTTTGCGGGGATATAGTACATTTTTTGGGGATTCCGAAGGCATGCACAACTGAAAATTGACGATTTTTGATATACGACGTTGTTGAAAGGAGTGAGCGAAATGTCATGACCCAAAAAAATTACTTACAGGGCGAAAGGGTTGATGTCCTGTTGTGTTGCGCGATATTGATATTAATTATTTTTTTACTGAAAACTTCAAATTCAAAATTAAAAACATAAGCGAGTAGAAAATGATTGGTATCTCAATTACAATTCAGGCAATATTTTATGTGAAATTTTAGGCAAAATAAACGTTTTCTGCAATTAAATTTTACGCGGTAAACGATGAAGCTTTTTTATTATTATTAAAATATGGTAGGTGATGAGATATATATGTATATATATATATATATATATATATATATATATATATATATATATATATATATATATATATATATATATATATATATATATATATATGCTGAATGCTGAAAATCGTCATTTATTATGTTTAATAACTTAATATGTTCTATTTGCAATGGTAAAAAGGCTATCTTAAACAATTTAAACTTTATAAACAAATTAAACTAATGTTTATAGTTTATAAAGTATCGCCCCCAAGAAATCTCACTTTAAAAAACGGTGTATCATAAACAAACACCTGTTTTTTTTTATAAATCCATTAGTTTTGTATGGGTTTTAAATTTGTTTCCTACAAACATATGGTAATATTACTTGTGAGAGCATATTGCATTTGACCCACATTGTACTACACACGAGATCTTATACAAATTGAACGTCTTTCAGGCAAAATAAATTTTCACGTTTTTTTTAGTATACGAAATAATGTTTAATGTTTTTTAACAAGTCTTGGTTTGGTATTGGGAGACAGTTACTTAATTTAAAAATTAAAACGCCATCTGTGAATAAACGAGAAAAGTACATATTTAATGCCTAGTTTTATAAATGAATTGCTGTATATTGGAATGAGGAAAATGTTTACGACAGTAGAAGCATTAAAGCGCTCTACAGTGTGACCTTGCTTTAATTTCGTCTTCTCTTTAAAACATTGGGTGTTTAAAAACAATGTTCACAGTTCTTGTTACTTTAATTAATAACGTGATGATTATCGTCAGCATCATCAATATGAGTGCTACTATAAAAAATTTTTTTTTCAAAAAAAAAGTTTTTCTTTAATCTATACATTAATCATTTCATACGAAACGACGCCATTAAAAATAATATTAATTATAGAAATATATTGAAGAAAGAGAAGTCAATAAGAAATTCCTCATTTTTAATTTTAATTTCGCTTAGGTAAATCATATTTTCTTAAAATGTATTGTGACACGCGTTTCGATGCATTCCGCATGATTTTCAAACACCGTATCACAATGGATTTAAATGTAGTAGTATTTACCAAGTAAACCTTAAATTAAAAATGGATAGATATTACCATAAAGTGACTGCTGAATCAACTAAGGAAATAAATTCTTCTTTAAGAAAGATGTTTTCTTTTGTTGCATAAAATACTATCTAAAAGGCGCTAAAGTAAATTATAAAAAATAATGGTCAAATTTATTATAGAAAAATACATCAAGGATATGTCAAATAACTGCCGGTCAATTTGTTTGGATGGAAAAGTATTCCATGCCATCGATCCCGCAACAGCAAAGGCACGCTAACCAAATTTAGTGCAGTTACGGGCTGGTAGAA
Source organism: Brachycentrus maculatus (assembly GCF_059751285.1). Taxonomy (NCBI): domain Eukaryota; kingdom Metazoa; phylum Arthropoda; class Insecta; order Trichoptera; family Brachycentridae; genus Brachycentrus; species Brachycentrus maculatus. Next base: position 1,283,587 of record NW_028281023.1, on the reverse strand, counting down.
GAAAGAGGAAGAGAAGATAACTTATGGCAGTTATTATAGCTGATCGGAAATATAAATGTCGTCTCATAAAAAGAGATTTAAGAACCATTGCAAAACGAGAGATTAGTGATGAGAGATGACTGAAACTTGATACACATACAACAGTATATATTGTTCGTAATAATAATGAATACAAATTCTTTTAAAACAAAATCATTCCGCTTTTGTAGTTCTAGTCTGACCATAAACCTTTTTTTGTTAGCCCCTTTTGTATTGAATATAACTTTTACAGCAACAAAAAATGGCTAGAGTATTCCATCTCTTTTTATCTCTATTGTTGTGGATAGACATAATACTTCTCACTCTTCTGCTTCAGTCACAGCAGCTATCCTGCTATTTTTTGTATTAATTTACATTAGAGTGAAAAGAAAAGCAATAGGGATATCTTCATTTCGTTGACCTTAGGTCTCAGAATCTACAGGATGTTTTGTTTCTTGAATAAGTAGCATGTATATCATTACAACAGACTAGAAAATAGAAGATTTATACATCTTGTTTGCTCATGTGTTCACTAATGCCTTCACTAATTTTTCATGTATGATAAATATAAAATATGTTCAAAATTTTGAGAAATGTGGTTTTCAATCGTGAGTAGAATGGTTAATATTATACGTGTGTCAAGTGATCACTTAACCAGTCTGTGACAAGTCGTAAACCATTTTAATACGCAGATTTCCATATTCTTCTTATTTGTTGAGAAAGTATTAATTTAATGTGGTATACTAGGTTTCTACTTGACCATAGTACGTATCAAATTTATTTCTTGTTATTGTCGATCAAGATCACACTACATCAATAGAGCTCATCCTCCTATATACCATTTGATAAGTAAAAAAATGTTAGAAGAAAGAAATAGCAGGCAGGCATACAATATCATCAATTATTGATTGCGTGGTCAGGTTTTCAACAATTTAAAATGGATTTCAAAGAGTTGGTTGTTGTTTCAAATGTTTTTTTGATCTTTGCGATCTCGGTCGAAGCTTGTCTGGGTATGGAAATAAGATACAGAAATATTGTGAAAGCATTCTGAGGATCATTGTCATGTAGGCATATAAACTGTAGTATGTTGTCGTAGAGATGTTCGTTTATATTTCTCATGCTTATAATGATATATATATATATATATATATATATATATATATATATATATATATATATATATATATATATATATATATATATATATATATATATATATATATATATATATATATATATATATATATATATATATATATATATATATATATATATATATATATATATATATATACATACATATATATATATATATATATATATATATATATATATATATATATATATATATATATATATATATATATATATATATATATAAATATATATATATATATATATATATATATATATATATATATATATATATATATATATATATATATATATATATATATATATATATATATATATATATATATATGTATGATAATCACATTGTATTTTTGTGTGAAGTCAGCTGGCTGATCAATGTTTCGGGTTACATGTTTTTCAAGCATCGAGCACTATCAGCAGTTTTGAACATCGGCTGCATGATATTGCAATGTCTTGGATAAGTATCCCACACACCGTTTAAAAATGAGAAAATAATACTAAAATAAATAAATACATTGACAAATATAAGTTGTGTGGTTGGGTTTTATTTTTTATAGTACAAATATTATAGTGTCAATGAGTTAAAACCATTGGTTTTTATTAAATGTGGTTTTCAGTATATTTTTTTAAAAGAGAACAAAAAACAAAGCTGAATGGAAGCTTAGTGTGACGGGTTCAAAAGACCATCATCATATATGTAAGTATTTTTTTCATAAAGAGAAGTATTTGTGTTTTTATTATTTACAAAAATACTTAAATTTCATACTATTTCTGTGAGCCTAAGCGGCTCATTATTTGAAATAGGTATCAAATTGTGGTAGAGTAGTTTCGAACCGAGAAACTCTGACTCAAGAGTCAGCGACACTTACCACGGGACCACATCCAGACAGATAATAGTGATATGGTGTCGGTGTACAAAACCCTTTGCATTGCATTAACATATAAGTTTTCTATGGAAGCTGCGATATTCAAAACATATAAATATATATATATATATATATATATATATATATATATATATATATATATATATATATATATATATATATATATATATATATATATATATATATATATATATATATATATATATATATATATATATATATATATATATATATATATATATATATATATATATATATATATATATATATATATATATATATATATATATATATATATATATATATATATATATATATATATATATATATATATATATATATATATATATATATATATATTTATTCAACCTATCTAGGTACATTAATATTATAAAATTGTTAAAACCCTCCCTCAAAACGGAAGTAATTATGCACCAATGTAATATATGTGATATATGTACTCACATAAAACTTATTTGTATGCATAATTCCAAACGAAACACACTTACATTATTTGTTTGTAAAACAATCGTAAGTTTTCATCCAACTAATGAAAGAAAGTAATTTTGTAGTCACCCGTTGAAGCCATAGTGGGGGCGTTGAGCCAACAGTATTGTGCTAGACTCGATCGGTGCAAGTTCAACTTACAACTATTCGTTACGAAACAAATTTTCCTTGGTTCAATCTTCCGGTAATGGTTAAAGCGATATTAAATGAGTTGAAACGGAATAGTAAAAGAGCTCGGCTTGTTGATTACTGTCCTTCAGTCGTACAATTAGTTAGTCTCCGGTCGACGTGTGATTCAAATGGAAAGGCGGGTTGTGCGAAGACATACGTGTATTTATCTACATAAAATAACAAATATTTTGTTGTTTCGTTTTCAGTGAATACAATAAGTTAGTTTCAATATAATATATTAAATTAATTATCAATTCACAGTTTCCGTATTTCCTTTTTTTCTGTAGTTTTCTGTATTTTTAAAGTTAGAGGTGAATAAACTGTATTAATTATAAAATGTTTAAATAGGTGAAATTTCTCGAGAGCGGTTCATCGCATACTAATAATGTATTAGGTTCATACCTTCATTCACATTGTTTTATTAATTACTAACCGGTTTCGTCGGCTCAGAGTACCAACTTGTTATGAAATAATAATTAGTTTAATTTATTTTTCTACTTTTGTGAAATAATGGTAAATTTTGTTTAAAAATGACATGTTGATGGTTCGATCCAGTTAGTTTTTTCATTTTATTTTACCGGTTTCATTCTGTCATGTAATTAATTTATATAATTAATTTAATGTGTCATCTGTGTAAAATACTTGCCAAATTTTCTTATTTTATTCATTTATTTTTTATCATATTTATAATTATAAATTACAATTAACAATAACGTACCCTTACTGAGTTTTTCCAAGTTAGGATACATTTGGCGTGGCAAGGACATATTTTATAATACTTATTTAATAAACTGTATGAATGAAAATAATTTTTTTTTTTACAACAGTTTACTATTTTTTTACAGTCATTACTTTTAATATTCAATTATAGTAAAAATTAATAACGCTTTATGATTCCAAACCATATTGAATCTTTTGATTCAGTTTGAGACTACCCCTGTTAGGCGAAACAGCTGTCACATCGAATGATATTACAGTAATATAATTTTTTACAATAATTTTTATAAAACACTGTTATTTTCCAATCTTCATATTTCATATTTCAATATCGCTGTAGCCTTTGTTAATCGTATGTATTTTTTATTATTAATATACATTTTAGACGGAATTTTGCATTGCAGAAGATTTCAAAACAATTGTATTATCTGTAAATTAACAGTAATAAAAAAAAATTAAAAATACAAGGATTTTTACATAAATACATACGATAAAACAGATTTTGCATGTAAACAATGGCACATAAAATACAAACAATTAAAATATTAAATGTAGAAACTATTACTTATATTAAAGGCTTGTCTGCACAAGTGATATATGAAATAATACTCGGAATGCAATATTCATATAATCTATTCATTTTATATAATTGGTTGGAATCGAACCCATGACGCCAGTATCGCAGTCAGGCTTAACCTTATCAGTTCAGAGTCTACTGATATCTTCATTTTTATTAAATGTATATTATTATTTTCATATTCGAATTTATAATTGACTAACTTAAACCATCTACTAACAGTTGTTTGATAATGCCCTAACAACGCGAAACAATTGTCACGAATTTAATATTTTAAGTTATTTTTTAAATAAAATATGTTACTTACTAGACCCTAAAAATCAGCGTTTGATTTTAATATTTAAAAAATAAATTATGGAGTTCTGCAAATTAAACGCCAAATCAATAAATATGTTGTCTTTATTTTTATTCCAGCTATCGAATCCAGGCTGGTAATCAGTAACCAAGTATGGCCGGTCCTAAAGTCAAGGTGTTGGAAGGTGAATTGATGGGTCGAGAGGTCACCTCCCTGGAGGGAAAAACCTTTTACAGTTTTCAGGGGATCCCCTATGCAGAGTCGCCTGTCGGAGATCTCAGGTTCAAGGTACCTACCTACTTTTTTATTTATATATGAAATATTAAAATTAAACGCCAATTTCAAAAGTCTACTAAATTTTATTTTATTATTTAAATAACACATTTTAGTTATTTAAATAATAAATCACAAAATGAAATAAGTGACAGGTGTTTCGTCTTGTTATTTCATTTTCAAACTACTGCCTGTATTACTCTTTTTTATTTATAAATTAATATCCATTTCATCACATTTAATTTACGTTCTTCTTCTTCTTTTTCTGACCTTTATCGGCACCTAATGGTGCAAAGGTCACTGCATCTCATCGACGCATATAGATTGTAAATTACGTGAAGACAGGGCGATCAGTCCTACGCTTCTGGCACCAGTTCATGATGTTTTTTTAATTAATAATCTTTGTTTATTCTAACCCCTCTGGGATAATTCCCACCGGTTCTCCAGTAAGGTAGCCAAAAGCACTGACCACTACACCATGGAGGCGTACAAAACGGGACTAAACAATCAATTTAGAAGAAAATTACGTTCTTAATTATTTCAAATAATAACCACGCACTTTAGAGTTTTCAAATTGTGTATTTTCGCTCCAAAACGGAGAAATCGATCTTATAAATCGATGTTATGGATATTTTTTTTATTTTGGACTATAGTTGATTTGATGATGGAATGGTCATTCTGAAACTGGTTGCCGCTATGTAGTGATGAGTTTTTAAGTGGTATTACACAAAGTGAACGACGAATGATAAGGGCAGTGTTATATTACCATACCACAAAGTTAACTAAGCTTTTAATATACAAAATACTTGTTACTACAAGGGATTTATTTACCGATCTTAGAATTTATTTACACGTTAGTATGTAGGTATGTAATATGTTCTCTTATTTGTTATATATATTACGTAGACATAAAAGTAAGTATATTTTATGAGTTGTATAACCACAGTAAGAAAATAACTGTATTTTTTCATCGTAAAAAAATGTTTATACTAGTACACTAACGAAGTAAAATATAAATAATATAACTTCAAGATAAGATAGAGAATATGTATCTACGTAACTGTCTACCAAAAAAGCTGAATCACGAAAAGCATACGTTATTTATAAAAAAAAATCCGTTAGTTTTTTTTTATTAAATACATATTTCAAAACTATTATTTTTTTGACATCTCAATATAGATGAAGAAGAACATGGAAGTCTGGGCATTTACGGGGCTTACGACCGTCACAGGCTGGTTTAGGTGGTCACTTTACACACGTGTAACATTCACCATCCCACCCATGATTGACAACCACACTACTCAATTTTTGGATGTTATGATGCCCTGATTTCCATATTCTTCTTCATCTATGTTGAGATGTCAAAAATGTTAAAAAAATAATACAATGAAAATAATATACAAAAAAGTGCGATACATTCGTGCCTTTAACTAGATTGAGAGTTTTCACACAGAATTTTCACTCACGAATTACATGAAATTACAGGAACTTTTAACTTGTCGAGTCATACCACTCAGAAGTAGGAATAGGCCATAAAACTTGTTCTTGGCTTGAAGACTAAGTAGGGCCATGATAAGCGGTGTTGCATAAACCGCAGTTAGATTTCAGAATCACTTAAGCGTTAGATAATTTAAAAATGCAGCATTTCGTGATTCGTGAATGACTGAGAGATTTTGACATTTAGTAGGAACGTTTTACACCGGTTGAAGAATTTGTAAAAATGTAATGGTCAAGTGAAAGATATCCATGTTTTCACGTCTATCAAGGCTCAATATACGTTAGAGCAACGTCATTTTCTCTAAGCCCAGAATATTTGAATTTTTTTTCTTAAAACACCTTTTTGGTATTGAAAAAATAGTTTTTCTTCGAAATAAATATATGGCTTTTAAAAAAATAGAGTTATTGAAAACCTTCCAAAACCTTTAATACTTTGAATACCTTTAATACTTCTTACCAATAATCAGAAGAAAAAAAGAGGCAAATTCTAATATACATTTTATAAAAAAAAAATTGAACGTGAACACACGTCTAGTCCTCAGCGCGCCCAAACGCGTTATGATTTAAGATCTAGGCCTTTACAACGTCACCATTGATGATGTTGCATTTACTTTGAGCCGTTTATGTTTGCAATCATGTGGGTTTGCACAACTCAGCTTCAGATGTACAGCAAGATATATTATGATATTTGCATATTTGAATTACTCACAGACGTTTATCAATTCCAAAGGGAGATATCTGTACCATAATAAAGATTTGTATGTGATAATAGTAAATAAATTATTGTTTAGTCTTAATACGCTTCTATCGTAAAGTATAATATGATATCAGCAGTAATATTTCCGCAATCTAAACCTTGGGTCATGAATTACATTCACTTCCTATTATATATAAATAATAAAAACTGATACTTGAATAGGTTAACCAAAGAATGTTCTTATAAACACGACTAGCTTCGAGAACTACAATTAGTTCTCTTCTAAGGGTGAAATACAAATTCTATCGTTACGGTTTGTATATTCATCCGTTGATGAGAACATGTGTAGTTCTCGAAACTAGTCGTGTTTATATTAATCAACTCAAAAGTGGTATTATACAAATGTTTTGTTTTTATATTGAACACATTAGAGGCGGCCAATTGTACACTGTTTACGACGTCATTTCTTTAGCTGATAATTCATACCCATATAAAAAATATCAGCTTTTTAAGAGATAAATAATTCACAAATACTTCGTCATAAAATATATATATATATGAACATACAGTAGCGAGCACTAAAATGTTTTCAGATTGAAAATATCAGTTTTAAAAATAAAAATAAATATTTGGGTGATTTCTTGATAGGTTTTCTGTTAAAATTATTTAACAATGTTTAAAGATGATTTATGGCAAAAATGCCTCTTTAGTGAACAAAATTCTATTTTCATAATTTTACAGTTAATTTGTAGATTTTAGATTTTTTCACACAAAAATATAAAAAAGCTCATATAATTTTAAAAAACACATATTTACTTACCATTATAAAAATCAACAAAACCAGTACCTACTTTGTTATTCCAATTTTTTTTATTTATGCTTCAATACGTTTTGACATGGATTTCACCAAATTTTGTATGTAGTCTTGGAAAAAAAAACTCAAACCACACTGTTTTGGTGACGTTTTTAGGTTTTCCTTTGAGGAAGGCTTCAGTTTATTTATTTCGATTGCCATTTTATACCACAAATTCTCGATAGGGCTCAGGTCAGGACTATTTCCGGGTCAATCCAGTGTTGAAATTTTATGATTTTTCATATGTTTTTGACCAAAAATGTATTTTCATAGTGTTTCATTTTTTATTTTTTTTAATAATATAATCTACAGTATCAGAAAAAAATAATACTAACAATTTTTTGCTTCGTGACACGGTGCAAAGTCATCTTGGAAAATGCACTCAAAATATAGGATAAAATGTAATCTGCCTCTAATAGTTTATTACGTGTGTATTGCTCTCTTCTTTAGTTAGGTCCGGGCAACACTTCCTTTATTTATTTTTTCTTATAATAATATCTTATTGTTATTCATACACACCTCCGTGTTATTCAAAGCAAATTTCGATATCGGGCATTACGCATACTTTTGAACGATTAATTTTATCTTATTTATGCACAGGTCATGAGACATTTAATTATTTACAATATTATTAAAACAATTATTGTTTATATGTATCTAAAAAATATGCAATACAAAAACGTGTTTACTGAAAGTGTTTGTCACTGTGATAATGAAGAGAGTATCTACATTTCGAAGAGAGTACTAGAGATTAGTTACGAATGCATTCGGGCATTCGTAATAGTTGTAGTAATAATAATAGTCTTAAAAACAATAATAATAATTTTTATTTTGGATAATTTAAATAGCGTCATTTTCGTAAAATACTACCTCAAAGGCGGTTCGATAGTAATATCGATCATAATATTTTTTCAATAAATATTCATAATGGTTTATTTAAATTCTTTTAGTGCGTAATATAAGCTACATTTAAACAATTCATCACAGATATAATTCTGTTATTAATGATAAAAAAAAAAACAAACGATTTATATGTTTCATTTGAATGCACTTATTTCTTTAAACCTTATTAAGGCATAGTCACTCATACGGTTGAGTAGATTTTTTTTCAAACGACTTTTCATAAATAGTATATCAAAAATATGTTAATTAAATTTCAAATATATATTTTTTTCATTTCAGGCTCCAGTTCCAAAACAGCCTTGGTCCGGAGTATATGACGCCTCAGAAGAGGGTCAACCCTGTGCTCAGTTTGAAAATGTATCGAGACAATACGTCGGATCAGAAGACTGTCTGTATCTAAATGTTTCCACTCCGAGGCTTCCCAATCCCAAAGAAGAAGATGAACTTCTGCCAGTTATGTTTTTCATTCACGGAGGAGGTTTCGTCAACGGATCAGGAAGCTACGATTGGTTCGGACCCGATTTCATTGTAGCGAAAGATATCGTTCTTGTGTCAGTCAACTATCGTCTGGGTGTTCTTGGGTTTTTGTCCTTAGATATTCCCGGAGCACCTGGAAACGTCGGTCTGAAAGACCAAAACCTCGCCCTAAAATGGGTGCAGAAAAACATTAGAGCCTTCAATGGCGATCCTGATAATGTAACCATCTTTGGTATCAGTGCTGGTTCGGCTTCAGTCGAGTACCATCTACTATCACCAATGTCAGAAGGTCTCTTTCACAAGGCCATTTTACAATCGGGATCTTCTCTAAATCCTTGGGCAAGATCAAGAAATCCGGCAAAAAATGTAAAAGCTCTATTGAAAGCTCTCGGATCTAATATTCCCCCCGAAGACCCGGAAGAATGTTTGGAATTCTTAAAAACCATAGAAGTGGAGAAACTGGCGACAACAGGCTACGAGATCTCGGATGATGAAGATATCAAAAACGGTGAAATGTTTCCATTTGTACCAGTTGTCGAAAAAACTTTTGAAGGAATGGAACCATTCTTGAATGCTGAACCGGCAGATCTTCTTAATGCGGGTAAATTTACTCGAGTCCCGACGATAACTGGCTTCTGCGAAAACGAAGGCGGCCTGTTCGAAGATTATTATCAAAAAGAACTTCAACAACTTAATAAGAGAAACTTCATAGATTATTTACCAGCGAGTTTTGAGGTAGACCGAGTGCATTACGATGCCAAACTGAGAGAAACCTATGACCAAATGAACGATGTGGATGCTGTTCATTCATTCTTGGGAGATCTCGGTTTTCTGGGTGGAATCCATCAGTCATTGCTCTGCAGGTTACGAAATAATCACTTGGAGAATTTCTATTACACTTTTACATATGATGGCAGCTTAAACTTCATTAAGAAGTTATTTAATATCATGGATAAAGGTGCATACCATGGAGATGATACCACGTATATTGGATCTAGTAAATATGTTTTAGATGTTTCGCCGACAGCTAAGGATATTATTGTGAGAAGTAAAATGGTGCAGATGTGGACAGATTTTGCTAGATATGGGTAAGAGTTTTAACACCAACTTACGCTCATATCGCGGGTGTACTGGCCAAAAACGTTATCTCGAAAATATGCAATTTTGACTTAATGATGCATTGTTATAAAGTTCTATAAACTGGCAAAATATACTAAATAGTTAAAACTGTCATATTTATGTGATTTTAAAAGTAAATTCAAGTTAAAGTTTAATATCGGGTATTTTATGCAGGTTTAAAGCTCTAAATAACAGGGGTTTTACAAACAGGGATTTAGAGTTAACGTTTTTTGCCAGTATACCCACGATATAATCATTAGACATAGATTTATTTTAACAACTGTTTGATTTATCAGTTTCTTTATCACCATTTGGTTATATCACCAAAGGGATAACCGAAAAGAAGTTATTTGTAAATTAAAAAAGGATGCGTGTATGTGGAAGAGACAAAGTGCTATGGCGTTCTATCCTCATATCGTGCCCCTGCGGAGAAGCAGCATGATGGTTAATTAGTTTTTACAAAATATTTTTTCCAAATTCCCATTACAATTCAATTCGATTAAAAATTACCGTTTTTTTCTCTTTGAGGAATCGTACTATACAACTATTTATCTTAAATATAGGCGTAAGTGAAACTTGTCAATAAATTATTATAATGTACAGAAGAAAGTTTGCCATGTATTGCGTATGTACTTATATATTTTAATGTTAGTTTGTTGAGTCAGTTCCTGTATATACTCGTTTTCCATACTTGTGGCCTCGCTAAGTGCATGACTATATGCAGCTATTTGTACTTGGATAACTATTTTCAGATATATCTTTTTCAGCACACTGGATGCATTTCATTAAGATTAAGGCGAAACAATTATCGCGAATCTATATTTTATTTATTTTTAAATAAAAAATGCAGCTAAGTTGACACTAAAAATCAGTGTTTGATTATAATATTTGATACATTTATTATGGAATTCTACAATTAAACGCCAAATCAATAAATACGCTAATGCCAAATAAAAGGAATATTCATCAGTTCTGCCCTCCAAATGCAATGTTTGTAGCTTTGTAAAATGATCACCACATCAATCAATTCGTTAAATATTAGAATTATTATAAGTCATAATTTAAAAGACTCCCTTAAAGCATTCAGAGCCATTAACAAATTCACTGATTTGTAGTTTATAACATTTTGAGTGTGTCCAAATATATTTGTTCATAAACCTAGATTATCTCCAATTATAGAAGTTATTTTTCATATTACTTTTTAACATCTCAACAATATGGTTTAATATAAACCAGCCTATGACGGTCATAAGCCCTGTAAATGTCCAGACTTCCATATTCTTCATCATCTATGTTGGGTTGTCAAAAAAAGGATATGAATATCAAATAAACTACTAATTATAATAATAATAAATAATAAAACCCTTATCCGCACCCCAATGGTGCATAAGGCACTGCGTCATATAAACGCAGTGTTATCTTAATCGTTTACACATGAAGGAAAGGTGATCAGCCCTCCGCTTCAGGTACCAGTCCAGGGTAATATTGATAAATATTACAGTGAAAAAATCACTCATATTTATTTTACCCCCCCCTGGGAATCGAGCCCGGGACTTTCAGAACGGTAGCCAAGCGTGCTGACCATTACACTACGGAGGCGGACACTTATATAGAGTCATAAAATAAACCCCGAAGAGGGCAACAAGTTGTTGTTAATAAAAATGTGAGTGGATCAAAAAACGAAGTCTTTTTATTTCTCCAAATAATATATCCCTATGATCCACAAAGTTAATGCTTTCAATATTCAAAATATTTTTTTTCAAAATTATGAGTTTTTTTCTTTATTTTCAGAAATCCAACTCCGTCGAAATCAGAACTCATTACCACAGAATGGCTACCAGTAACATGTCACCACACAGTTCTATTGGAAATCGGAGAGGAAGTCAAGATGAACAAAATGCCCTTTTTGAAGCGAATTACTTTATGGCAAAGTTTATACAACTCAAATACAACCCTAGATTAAACTGATCCTTGAAAATTGATCAATTTTAAAACGTAAATTTTGATTAAAAAATTATAACTGTTTGTTGAAAGTTGTAATAAAAATTTAACTTTGTAGGAAAATGTAAATTTCAAAACTACCAAAATTGAAAATTTTCGGCAACTGTAAATGTAATTTATATTTAAAGCACTCACTTTGTGACTTTCCAGTTTATAATTAAAATGTAACTTGGTTTTAAAATCACTTTAAATATTTTATTATTACTTAATTATAATGTCTACCGGTTTCGAAGCTAACCGCTTCTTTATCAAGACTGATTAATACTCAAGAGTCTTGATAAAGGAGCGGTTAGCTTCGAAACCGGTAGACATTATAATAATAAAACATTTATAGTGATTTTAAAACAAAGTTACATTTGAATTATAACGGTAAATGTCTTGAATTCATGGTGTTTATCTTCAATTACGATTGTTTAAAAATCCTTTTCTAAGATGATTGATACTTTTCAGCAATATTCTATATATTTTTATTAAATGTTTTTTATATGATTTATCATATGATGAAACCTCAATAAAATTTACGACCTTAAATATGTAACCTAATAAAATATTAATTCAGTTAGTTATCCAAAGACCATATTTTTTTTAATTAAATGTTTTTCCATTTACATTTTCATTTTTTAAAAGAATCTTTGTGGTAGATTTTATACTATTAAAAATAAATAAAATTTTAAATACACACAATTTTTTAAACATAATTTCGAGTATTGTATTAAATTCGACAACACCTTCCCTTCCCTTCACCATTAAAATGTTTAAATGTATCGAGACATACACAATTTAAAAAAATGGTTATTTTTTTTTTAATTACGTATACATAGTTGCATTGTAACTAATTGATTTCTTCTTTAAAATCCCGGTTTCTCCTTTAAAAATTTAGAGTATGATTATAACTGTAACATTCATTAACTAACTAATGCTTATTACCTTAACGCCGCTTCTCCGAAGGGTACGCAGAGGGAATAGAACGCCACACCAATCTGTCTTTGCAAACAATCTTCGCGTCTCCCACATTCATGCATCTCCTCATACATACCCACCGATTATTCCGACTTCTGGCCCGACGGCATTCAAGTATTTGAAATGTTATACTTGATCATTCCAAGTAATTTTCTGTCATCCTCTGCATCTATCACCAACCACATTACCCTCATAAATTTGTTTTACTATCATTTCACTCATTCGATTCAAATATACACACCTTTCTTGATTTTATCATTAATGCTTATCTCAGCCTTACATTCTTAACCTATATATCACCATTCAAATATCTATCATACATCGTTTTACCGCACATTCATCTGAGAGATTGCATTTCAACTGCAGTAAGACTACTTTTATACCTTTATAACGTCAATTATAAAACATGTGTGTCCACCTCCGTAGTGTATTGGTCAGCACGCTTGGCTACAGTTCTAAACGACCCGGTTTCGATTCCCAGCGGGAGGTCAATTACATATAAATGTTTTTTTTTCACTTTGATATTAATTCAATATTATCCTGGACTGGTACCTGAAGCAGAGGCTAATCGCCTTTCCTTCGCGTGCTAGCGATCAAGATAACACTGCGTTTATATGATGCAGTGCCTTGTGCGCCATTGGGGTTTGAAGAAGATTATGTGGAAAATTATACTAAAAATGTACCTACTCATGATATAATATGAATCAGTACAATAGTATTCCAGTGTAAATATTATTGGTTTTTAAATAAATTAAATAAATATATTTCCGACTTTGTCCATATATGTGATATAATTGATCTACATATTTATTGAAAAAAAATCTAAATATTAAAGGAAAAATTAACGTGTGAATAAATCTTGACTATCTTAAATCTATTTATTTTACAATATTTGTAAAATGTTAAGTGTTCATGAATGCTAGATTTGAATTTGGGAGTTATTAACACCAAGATTTTTAATTTTGAGTAATATGGTTATCAAACGTACGTAGAATAGTGTAACAGTGTATAAATCATCACTTAAACCAGCCAATAACATATCGAAGTCATGTTAACATTCAGACTTCCATATTTATCTCAATAGATTTTCATTTATGTTAAGATATCAGTATTAAAACGCGTTATTTGGTTTTATTTGTTTATTTATACATAAAAAAAACATAATGTCCAATTACAAGCCTACCAACCAAAAAGAATGAACAAACAACAATGATGAATGTTTAAACAATAACAGCATATAAAAAAAACACTCAAAACATACACAAAATCAAATTCGTTTCATGATACAAAGTTATAGAGAAATAGCCTTAATAATATCCTATAATATCTCAAATAATAATAATATCCTAAATATCCTTTATCTGCCTTCGCAATGCAGTACATATTTAACAGAAGGTTTCTTCGGTCTTCCTCATATATTTTTTACCATTCTTTCCTCACTCATTCGTTCCAATTCATTAGTATTCGGCTCAACACAGGCCATGCCTAAAGAGCCGTAATACGTATAATAAATGTGTATATGAAATGAATATGTATATTGAATGTATCTATGTATTATGAAAATAAATAAATAAATTTAAAAAAAATAAATAAATAAAAATATGTCCAAACGATCTCAACACACCGCTCTAATTTTTATTTATAATGTATGAATGCGTTGCATTCATTCCTTATTTCATTCAGTCTACTTTCATGTCAACTCCATGTTTCGCTTCCAGACTCCGTTGTGTACTGCCAGTTTAGCTTTTAATAATTTTTATTCTTTAATTAGTTTAAATAACACAAATATAAACTATTATTAACACTCAATTTACATCAAATGACAATCAATATGACAATGACTAAAGCCTCCCCCCTATTGTCTATGTTCCCCCTGATCAGAAATAAAAATAAAAAATAAAAATTCAATTTATAAATAAAAATAAGAAACAGCTACTACCCCCTCTTCAACCTTCAACGTTCCAAGGACCGAACTCTAAAATTTAGAATTAGCTTCACATACGGTGTTTGAAAATGATGCGGAATGCACCGAAACACGTGTCACAGTAGATTTTAAGAAATAGTGGTACTTACTAAGTAAAACATTAATTTAAAAAAAAACATGTTCCCTGATTCTTGTTTTGAATTTTCTGGAAGTCATACTAAAATACGAACTTCCACAGTCGCAGTTTATTTTATATATGCCACTTTTCTCTAATATATTTTCAGGATTACTTTCAGGTGTTTTAAAAATTTTTGTTAAATTATTTTTTATGTAAAATGCTGGTATTATATTATTAGGGAATTTTTTGGTTATTTTATGTGATGGACCCAACTCTAAAATTTAGAATTAGCTTCACATACGGTGTTTGAAAATGATGCGGAATGCATCGAAACACATGTCGCAGTAGATTTTAAGACATAGTGGTATTTACTAAGTAAAACATTAATTAAAAATTTAAGATTATCTTCTAAACAAACGCTTTCTCAAACCAAATATAGATAGATGGCTTATGTGAGATAAAGCGTCATGAGATTTATGATACATAAAGATCTGTAAATTCCATTTTTTTAGTAGAGCGGTTGTCAATCATGGGTAGGTGATTGTGTTGCATCTCTAAGTGATCACTTAACCAACCTGTGACAGGTCATAAGCCCTGTAAATACCCAGACTTCCATATTCTTCCTCATCTGAGTTGAGATGTCAAAATGAAATTTGAAATTAACGTTTCGTGTCTGTATTTGTAAATATGGTGACACTACTATTATGAAACTATGTTAAATGTTCAAATTAAATATGTATTTAATAAAAGTTATAATATTTTTCATTCTGGCTTGACTAAACGCTGAGTGCAAAACTTAATTGCCATAATTTGCTTACAACTACATAGTATTATAAAATAAAATATTTTTTATTTAATTCTTTGTTTCTCACGTATAATTTATCTGCATTTTGGCTCTTTTGACATAGCCTGTGTTGAGCCGAAATACTTACATGCTTAAGCACAACAAAACTTAAGTACAACAAAAGTAAAGTATTGTTAACAATTTAAAACAATAATAATAAAAAAATAAATAAAAAGAACAAAACTTTGTAAATACGAGTATATAACATAAGCGTTATTTTGGGAAGAAGTTGTAAGAACATCAGCTCGCTGACAACCGCAACCCTCCAGTGCTGCTCCAATCTGTGGTCCACAAGCAGTTTCATGAAGAAGTTGGAGCTCTTCATCAGCCTCTCCCGGGAGCATGCCAATCTATGTCTTATTAGCCCATCCCAGTGTGATGAAGCAAGCATTCAGTGTCGTGGTAACTTCATGAAGGTCATTAAAGTTATATGTTTTAATGTTGTTTTTCTTGCGCTCCTCTTGGGATAAAGTTATACATACAATTAAAACATAATGAAAATAAAACATACTAAAAATATTTCAATATAATAATATACAAATACAAATAATTGTTGATAATCCAGTGGTCCTTCTTTGGGAGTCTGCAGTGACGGTGTCCAAATATCACGTGAAGGCAGGATGACCGACAAAATCAGCTTTCACAATGATCTCAGATATCAAATGCATCTGTCAAACCATTATGAAAACCAGTTTCGATACGGTTCAGCCTTCGACAGCGTCAGATGACGTCCTGTGCTCATGGTTTCGTTGCAGTTCATCGGTTTCAGCTACGGTTCTGCTTGGCACCAGAACAGGTTGCCGCTGAGCTTGTCTCTGAATTTGAGTAGATTCTCCTGGATATATTCATCTGTAATTTTTTACAAATATAGAAATACTGTGATTTGTAATAAATTGAGTGCAATTTTAAACACCTAAAACAAGCTGCTCTCCAGCGTGGCCATCGCGCAGGGAGGGGTCCTGCCCAACATCTTGGCCATGCTCCAGCCCAAGAAGACCGGGAAGAAGGCGCAATAATAGCGGATTGATAACGTTTTTATTTAAAATATTGTATCTATCATTATAATTTTCATATCATAATCCACATCTGTATAAGCGCCCTTAAGGTAGTATTTTATGAAAATAGCGCTGTATAAGTTATCCAAAATTATTGTTATTATAAACTTCCAACCCCGAATTTTCGGGGGTTAAAAGATTACCTGAAAAATAAATCATATTAGACGCCATAAAAAATGTTTATATAGAAAGAAGAAGAAAAAAGTTGCACGCATTTCCTTTGAAGATCCTTGATTTTCGATTTTACTATCTTCTATCTTTACTCTTGTTTCAAGTTTTTTGATCCCGCCGCAAGATGTCATTAGCTTTCTCCTGTCAATCCTGAAAAATAAATAAAATTAATATATTGAAGGTGTGACCACACTTATATGTGACACATTTTTTAAAAATAAAAATCGTTGTGTAAAAACTGAAATTGGATAGTAGTTATCATAAATAAGTATATAAAAAATAAATTCTACCGATAACAAATAAAACTTTTAAATGCAAGTATGTAAATTCAATACATGTACTGGGAACAAACTACTAAGATATCGGTTATATCGTCGTTGTTTTAGTGTACTATTGTAATTTATATTATGATGAAATAACAGCTCAGAATAGTTAAATTTAGATTTTCTTAGGTCACCAAAGTAATAATATAATCAATGTAAAGTCTAATGGATTTGATAAATAAAGACAAAATGAAACAAACAAAACATTCTCTTGTATTTATTTGGAAACGCAAAAAAACATTTAATTGAAAGAGCAACTATAAATGCAAATATAAGCTTTATTTTCCTTTGTACAAAATAAGTAGAATAAAATTACAGTGAAAACTAAAATTCAAATATACTAGAGCCATCTATTTATCAGTAGACAAAACATCAATCTTCAATGGCAGCAAAGACGCACTACCCATTTACACATTAATTCAACAGTCCAATGGGTAAATTTCCGTACTAAGGATCACAAACTTTAATAAAGCTACTCGCCGATAGATGGTGTGTTAAAAAAAAAATAGCACTATTTTCCAGTGATTCAGAGATGGTTCTAGTATATTTTTATATAAACTCAACACTTGGGTTATGATAACGCTTATCTCAAATAAATGGGGGATTTTAACGTAGTTTTTAAGTAGATAAAAGGCAAATAAACACGTGTGAGTTATCGAATGCGACCGTTGGCAGAGTCAACACACTTGACACGCACTAACACATGCATGATGTTCCATACTGAACGGTCGTTGGGCTGAAGTAATTAATTTTTCATTGCATTATGGTCAATCATGTTAAATGTTTAAAAGTAGTTTGACTAGCTACAAAATTAGCTACAAAATCTGCGAGGGGTAAAGTGATCTTACCAGCTCGCGACCCTCGTGCCAAAGTTGGCGAACGTGTCTTTGCTGTTGCAGGCCTGATGGCACGTAATACTCTTCCACCATCAGTTAGAAACATTGGGAGTGAGGTGATCTTTAAAAAAAATAATTTCGCATTAGTTCGCAAAATCAATTAAACAGGATTATTTTCTACATAATTAAATCACAGATATTTATTTTACATTTAAATATGTATAAGTGCCTTTACGAATTATTTTATGAAAATGGCAATTTATAAATTATTTAAAAATATTTATTTGATAGATTTTTTTCCCGTTTCTAACTTAGTGGTATTCCTTTGACTCATCCCTGAATTCATAAACTGAAAGATATATTTTAATTGTGAAAGCGATGCGTGCATTCGAAATTGCTTTAAAGTTAGAAAATAAAATACAAAAAATAAGAAAGCGACAGTTGATAACCTGAGTAATATTGATTATCTGAGAGTTCGAGGTCCGGATAAAAAGTTGAAAGACCTCAGGTTAAAAGGAGAAAAGATGAGATTTTTTTAATAAACGCGGTAAATATCCTGCTTTGCAATCGAAGAGAGAATCTCCCCAATGAGAATCATCACTTAAATAAATGATTATCATTCACAAGGCCCGACGATAATGATTAACTCACGAAAATATGAAGCCCCAGTTAGTTCTGATTGTATTATAAATAACATAATTCCATGATAAAGCGAGAGGCCATCCAATGCCACATCCGCTAGGTTATGAATGAAAATGCCCGCGTCCTGTTTCAAATTTGGGGCGATCGTTTACGCAACACATATGATATTAATATGCCGTCTGCGTACCTACACTATTTCACACTAACGTCTCGTTGCGTCTCAAAAGGATAGGCGGAGAGACGCAAAGAGACAGGGTCATCCCGTTCCTAGAATTCTAGAAGAAGAAATAAGCCTGCGATATCCTAAAAAGTTTAATAACTTTTCTTTATTTTTAATTAAAGTTTTGCTTGGTAATTAACGCGTTTAAAAAAATCTATTGTGATACGTGTTTCCATGCATTTTGCATCCTTTTTAAACACCGTAGATACGTGAAAATGTTACGGAATGCGAGGTAACACGTGTCACAATAGGTTTAAAGAAATAGTAGTATTTCCCAGGTAAAACTGAAATCAAAAATGAATAGATATTACCACAAAGTGACTGCCGAATCAATTAGTGAAACATTTTTTTAGTCAAGAATACATGGATTTTTTACCTGTCTTATACTATGTTACAAATAATCCTTAAGAACTTTTTAGGAATAAACTTTCCATATTAGCCAAAACTACTGGTTAACTAACAGCTATGCGATGCCGTTGTACGAAATACTTTAGTGATGTGGTTCGAGTTTAAACTTAACTTCAAGTGAACATAACCGTTGAAATTGAAGACCTAAGCGATTCTTGTTATATTCTATTTATTTAATGATTTTTATATCGTTTTTATAAGCGACAGCGATTCTATTATGTTTATTTAATGAAGGTAAATTTGGAAAATAGTACTTAAATTAGAATAAAGAAATCTAGAATCGTTTTACATTTTTTTTTAGTATAAGAGAATACATTGTTTCTCTCACTAGAGTTGACTCGATATGCGTTTTTTGTTAATTAAGATTGATTAAAATCAACTTAGTATGTAATAAGGTGATCTTGCATAATTTCGCTGGAAAAATGCTGCGAAAACATGATTAATTTACTCTCGCTTCTATGCTGAAAACGTTGACTTCTCAGTTTTCATTGAAACAGAGTGATAAATAACTGAAATAAAATTAAGCGGTGTCTGGGTAAGACATTATATATTCAATCGTTGAAATGTCTACCAGACGACATGCAAACAAAGACACTGTGTACCCTTTAGATCGTGTTAAAATAGTTTGTTAGATTTGGCAGTCAATGATCTTTCGCGACTAGACACTTCTCAAACACGCGACAGACAGAAATAAAACCGGGAAATCAGAAATAAAACGATTAACTAGTAACGCATCTCGTACATTGGCTCATTAGCACGGCTGCGCTCTGGAACTACACAGCGTCTCGTGACCAGCCGACTTCGGCCGCGGCCACGGCACTCAAACGTCAAAAGAACGTCGTATTTCAGGAGGAAAATGGTCATTTCAAATTTTCCATAATATCTGAAAGCGGTTTTCAGGAGATGGAAACGTAAAAGAGATACTGACAGATTAATTCAGGTAAAACACCTGTTTACCTAATAGGTAAAACACCTACCTGTGAAGGTTCTTGCTTTGCAATGATTTAAGAAACCGTATGCAGATATCTCTAGTTTAATCGGCGTATATACCCTGAGAAGCACTAGCATGGGCGCATGCCTTGCAATGATTTAATAAACAGTAATTTTTCCAGTTTATCTGCGTGTATACCTCTAAACATACCTGCATAGATGCTTTGGAATAGTTTTAGAAACAGTCTGCAGATGACTTCAGTTTAATTGATGATATCTTTAGATACTCTCCATCTTATTTTTCTTCCTTGTGACCGTCAATAGTATTTAATTACATTTTCTTGTCAATTTGATATCCCTTTAACTTTAAATAAATATCTTTTAACTCCGTACTACGCGTGATCAAAATTATGTTAAATAAAAACAGTGCAAGATTGCTACAGAAGAAAAAAACAAAAAATAACAGATGTAGGATTCTACGAGGATGTATATTACATATCTGAGAAGAGTTAAAGGGGACGTAGAAGATAGTTTGATCGTGAGGAGCCAGAACCATCCCTTCTTGCATCGTTATCAGAAATTGAGTTCTGAAACTAAAAAAAAATTAGAAAAACCGAAAAGATATGCGGCCGACGACCTTTATTTGATCGTCTACGCAATCCAACGGTATTTTTTATTTGTCGATCCCGCAAATGTTTATGCACCAGTCCTCGCTTTATTAAAGTGACAGTGCTACGTAAAGCAATCGGACACTGAAAGAATGGTTAAATGGAAATATTTGGGAAGTGTGAATGACATCCAAAATAATATGAAATAATATCCAAAAAACTTGATACCACCTAATCAATGAAAACCTCAAATGGATAATATGAAGGTATAAGTAACCGGAGAGCATAAAAGTTAAGGAATCTAAATAAATCAATCCCTGCGAGGGCGGTATAAGGCTGTTATGCACGATTCCATCTTTATCTTTGAAACATTTGATATATTCATTAATAAATGAAAAATAACATACGATCCCAGAGAGTGTGCAACTTTCTATTGTGTTTGTGTAGGAAGGTATTCGTGTATCAACACAGGAAATAAAGTAGGTAGTCGAAATACGGTCCTACGCATTTCCTATAATATCCACTGGCCGTCAGTTCAAAGCGTTTTATAAATTAATTACATTTGGTCTGAATTCGAAACCACGAGATTCCACTGACTTACGAAACAGATAATTAAGGTTTTCGCCTTCAATCTTGTTAGCGTAAAAACTACTTCCACGATATACTGTAGGATGGAAAAATGGGAATGAAGGATATCCTCCGTTTATTGATTTTACGTATGGATGTCCCGCGATATTGTTCCACACCAAGGCAAAATTAATGGTGAGCAAATATTGTAAAAATGGCACTGTTGAAAATAGAAAATCAATCACAATTTCATTCAAATGAATAATTTTGCATAGGTAAAAATAAGTTGTAAACTATAACCACCATCATTTTACAATCTTCAAGTCATTTTTCAATGCCAATAACATTTGTCAAAGGTATGTCGAATGTATTATTCGCTCTTTTTTATTACAATTCAATCGTCTTCTGGGTTTTGGGTTGATTTCGTAGGTCTATTCCGAAATGTTTCTTAGTAAGGTTTCTTCTCAATATTCGGAGAAACTTGATGTTTATATGGTTAAAATAATTGATCGTTAAATACCTTTGATAGTCAGTAAGTCTTATACTAATTTTGTGTGAACCCGTTCAGAAATAAAATCCAGGACATCGTGTAATTCTGTAAAACTTGATAACTACTACACTTCAGAGGCGGATTTTATCGCGAATTTTTATCTGATGTGCTTGCTTGTATCTTTAACTTGCCGCACCTTGAATATGCCGCCCAGAGGATTTCCTCGACTCGGTGTTCGTCAGGGACGGCCCTGGTTTCGCTGTCACCATCGTGTTTGATAATGTCGTCACACTGGTATGTGGGAAGACATCCGGCGATTGCTAACGGTTCCAGGTTCCACTCTCGGCTGGTTCCTGGAGGTGTTGATAGGTGGGTTTTTATTTTCAGGTTTCTTCTCCATCTCCAAAGAAAACACCTACCATTTCCTGCGCGGCGCCACAACTTCCGGTGTCCTAGTCTAGTCAGCCCACGACGGCCTTGTTACAACACGTGGCTGTTGAAAAACGTTTCAAAATACGTCGAAGAGGTGCTTAAGAAACCGTATATGCCAACACTCCTGACGAATAACTAAATTTTAATTGGTAAAGATATTACAAATTAATTCGCTTAAACAGTTATTAAAATAGTACCTACTGTCGTATTTCAAATATACAAGAAGTCTCAAATAAATATTCACGTTAAGGTTTGGGTTTGAAGGCCTTCAGTTCGTAATCGATTCAACAAATTTACAACACTGTTTCGAAAGAACCTGAGCACGAAAATGGATACTTTAGAATATTGGAGGTTCTCTTAGTTATTTTTTGTTATCATCAGAGACTTATTGTTACGATTGGCCGCGCCTAATATCTGGCCGCCCTAGGTCCGGACCTACGCGGTCTTATGGCAAATCCGCCACTGATTAGGGTTGCTAACTACCCTATCGGTGTCACCATGGGCAATATTGATTATAGATTATACTTTACATGTAGTTACTAAAAAGGCATTAGTAATAGCTATTATCTTTCCTTGCAATTGTGTTTCAATACCGAAATAAGCTTGAAATAAAACACGTTATTGCATGTTTGGGAAATGAGGACTTTCTAAACCAGCGAATGTGACGAAAGCTTTCAGTAAACCTAAAATATTCAAAATAAAAATAAAATACTTGTATAAGACCACTTTTTTATTTATTGATATAAACACGACTAGTTTCGAGAACTACAGATATTAACATCGTCAGGTGAAAATAAAAACAAAGCTTATATTTTTATGTTTATCTGTAGTTCTCGAAACTAGTAGTATTTACATGAATAAACAAAAGTAGTCTTGTACAAGTATTTTATACGTTTACATTTAAATCATCTTGTTCAATCTATTCATCAATCTATTGACCTGCCTTTTGATTTTTGATTTGATTTTGATTTTTTTGTTGACGTTTAGGTTTATTATAGATTATATTTTTAAGCGAAATATTTCGAAACCCGAGATTGTGATTACACAAGTACAAAAATGCTCGCTTCCACCTGCAGATCGAGGAGAGTCAAAAGTCCTTACAGAGTGAATATTTCCTATAATAGTAATAGTTCATACTAGGTCTCCATTTTAGGCAGTTCCGCTGTGGGTAGGCAGAGCGGCTGCGGTCGTGGGCCGGACTGGGGGGGCGATCTCAACACTAATTACGGACTGTCAGAATCAACATTCCGCCATTTATTGGAGTGCTAAAAGTCAAAAATCATCCGTGGAGCCATCGCAAGAAGCTACACACCTCGAGACATATTTTGACGTTTTACTAGTGTGAAGATTATGCTGTAGCATTTTTCAGAACCCAGTGGATATAACGTATGTGTAAATGGTAATATATTATGTACTGTGTCATTGATATATCGTATCAGTTGCAGTTGTATTGGTTCCATGTATGATTCCGTCTGGGTCAACATAAAATCAAGTTATCCATTAACGTCCATCAACTTTCGAGATAATGCTGCGAGAAAAATAGATTTAATTATATTTTTTTTACAAGTGGAACAAGGAAGTCAAAATGTTTTGTACTACTTGTATCTAACTAGGCACTATACAAAGGAGCTTTCATCTAAAATAAAGTTAACTTTAAATACCTTAAAATTCATAAAGTTTGTTTTAGTCAATTGAAATCCTTTCTTTTTAAATTAAAATTATATTTGGTAAGTACCACTATTTATTAAAATCTCAAATAAGTCGTATCGCGTTGCGTTCCGCATCATTTTCAAACACCGCGAAAATGAAGTAAAAATTAAAAAAAAAATGGATAGATATTCACACAAAATGACTGCCGAATCAATTAATGACATTCTCTCATTTCGATCACATGTTTAGATCATCGAATTGCGCGAAATATAATTGACCGCCCACTAAAGATAACTTCTCTGATTGTGTGGAATAGTCGTGAGAGGCATTGGCATTTTACTACACAAACATATTAAGTGCAGGTCGCGACTGTGATAAGTTAAAGACTTGGTATTTATCTTGAATGACGCCTGTACAGCGTAGTGTGATAATAATAATGCCTAAGTGAAAGTTATTCTCCGAATTTTGGAACGGAACTAGAGTCGAAGAAAGGCAAAAAGCACATTTCGTTCACATTTTTCAGCAAGAAAAAAAATTGAATTAGTATGCTGTTTTTTTACGCAATTTTCATTATCAACATCATTAGGGCCAAGGCCTTCTTTGTCTTTGAATACACAACATTGTTCAAGCGGATATAACAGTATATCTGCAAAAAAATTCAAAAGAGAGAAGAAAATGCTTAATGAGATTAGGTTACGTTTCGATTTTATTAAGTTAAGTTTTTAGTAGCGATTTTTTCTCAACACAAATTTAGAAAGCAAAGGATATTATGAATAAAATTGATATATCACAAATGCTCAAATACGCCTGACATTAGAAATCGTTTATTATTTCTTTATGTGTAGGGTTATTCCGGAATCACTGTTTTTGTAATTCTGTTATCGTAAACATAATTCGCATTTTTCCAACTTCAAATACATTTCAGAAACAATTTTGGAGTAAGTATGTTTAAATCTTTGTACCTAAATACAACATAAATACAACAAAAAATAAGTATTAGTTAGTGCTTAGTGCGAAAACTATGGATTATTTTGACCAACAGACTGATATAACTATTATGTAATTTACAATCACGATAACGCTACATAAATAAAATATCGTGCATTGAAGATCTTAAGATGCAGATGATGAAAAATGGTAGAAGAAAAAATAATACGTGAAGTAAATTATTTAATCGAAAAATATAATTTTTTTCACAAATAAAAATAGAAAAATCATAATTTCTCCATTAATTCCTCATATCGCTGGAAAAATTATAATCCGTTCCAGGATTCGAACCCGGATTCTCTGATTACTGTTCACCCCTTTATCTAAAGGTACAGTTGTCTTTTATTACGTATATCTTTGAATTGCCGTTTATTCTGGGTAAAATAATTGGTTTCAAATTAATTTTTCAAAACGATCATTGTATTGAAAACTTGACAAAATCAGATATGACAAATACTTAAAAGCTCTCGGGTAGTCAAAATAATCGACAGGTATGTAAGAGGAAATGCATGAATTTCAAAGAGGCGAGGAATGATTGCAAAGATATGGTAATGTGTCGTTCTAATCTCTCTGCCTACCCCTGCGGAGTTTGTTCGTTAGTTAAACATTATTGCTACGTAAGAATAAACGTTTCGTGCTTTAAAGTATACTAGTGTGTGAGGCTAAGTCAATAAACCATTCACATCTCAGAAATTTGCCGGCGTAGACGATACACAAGGCAGCCACAAAGAGATCAGTATTTTTAAAAATAAATATCAAAGGAATTTGTAACAAATGAATATTTATATCGATTAGTTGACTCTCGAATACCTCGAAAGCAAAACAGTATTCTAGAATAGCTAAAACATATGTGACCTAATCCCGTCCCACGCGAAGACTAGAATCTCCACTGGGATTAAGAAAAAATGCGAGCGGGGGAGCTTTCGATTTCGGTCGCGTGTGTCGTCACCGTCGGAGAGAGGAGACATTTGCGGAAAATAATAAAATAATGTCCGCTTTTATTTCTTGGCCCGCTGTCCCCTCTTTCCCCTTCATTTCTAGACTCTAGACGCTCTAGACTCTAGACTGCGAGATGACCCGATTTCCGTCGTTCGGCCATTTGGCTCGAGACACATAACTTATCCTTTTCAAAAGTAGACGATTTTTTACGTGACAATTTGCGGTTCTATGTGCGAGAGATAAATTCTGTTTATAGGTGTCTCAACTCGATATGAAACATCTATCGTTCCTCTTTATATGAACGAAGATGGAAGGAGGACGGTAGATGATTTTTTTTCTGAAAGAAGATGGAAGTTTGAGCATCCTGGCATTTGCCTGGCTTAAGCGATCACTTTATACACTTGTGTAACTCAAAAATAATTAATAATTGTATTATGAGCTAAAATAATAAAAATGAATTTTCTGGCGTTTCTCATGTATGTGATTATAATCCAAGATTCGGACCTCTTATACATAAGGGTTTCTGCTCAGTAAAAAAGCTTCTTTTCATCTCACTAATAGATGTCTCTAGTGAAGTTCTAGTGATTCAAGAACAAAGTTTCTAAATTGGTTCATATATATAGAACTTCCAAGAATTTCAGTAGTGTGGTTGTCAATAATGGGTAGAATTGGTGAATGTTACACGTAAGTAAAGTGATCAATTAAATCAGCATATGACGGTCGTCAGCCCCGTAAATGCCCAGACTTCCATATTCTTCTTCATCTTTGATGAGATGTCAAAAAATAATACTTATGTAACTCCATTATTGAACATTCATATTACATTAATTTTTGTAACCTGTAAGTATACGTGCAATGGTCTCGGTAAAAGTCCGAAAGTAATGTTCAAAATATCTACACTAATTAGTGAATGCGTTTTATTTTCACTATTATTCTAGTCCAAGACTTGATTCATTTTCTCACAAATCTTTTGTAAAAAGTTAAAAAAAATTTTTATTAACTTTCACTAAAATCTTGCTCGAAATCCTATCAAAACTGTGAATAATGGCGACATTTTTATTATTATTAGATTTTCATGGTTAATTAAAATCTCCTGGTTGTTTCTGGATGAGATTGTATGTAATGCAAAAATAAATAAATAAATTTTAATCATAATTGTTTTTATGCGGTCAATCCTTATATTAGTCAGATACCAAATTTACAAAAAAAGGAAAATATGAACGAACGAAAGAATAAAAATAAAATCAAATTAATAATCCAAACACTTGTGCTCTAAAAATGGTACGCAAGTATGTTTCAAATAAGAAAAGTAATAAAATATGATTAATTGCGCAGAAAATAAAGCTATATATAAATATAGCGTTAAAAAATAAAATTAGCATTCTCACCTATGATATTTGCGAGAAACTAGAACGATAGAAATGAGTCAGAATTTGGCAACGAGACGCGCAGTGCAAAAAAAGACAGAACTCCGGCAGCGAGTGGGTTACACTTTATACCTATGTTGTGTATATACACTTTATATCTTTATTGCCATACACTTTATACCTATGTTGAGTGAGTATCTCACACTTTATACCTATGTTCAGTATTATACACTTTATACCTATTTGAATAACATACACTTTTCTAGCGAGAACAGAATGCTAGTATCTTGCGTTGCTGGTGGAGCAATTGGGTCGTAGAATGTGGTCACCAGACATTTTCGTGTTTGTCTAGACAGTCACTCACACAGCCTCGCGCGCTCGTGCTCACTAAATGGACAAAGAAGGTTGCGCAATTTTCGCGGATTTTATTTAGTGACACCGGTTTACCGCTACACAGCGTTTGCCTAATTTTCTTTTGCGTACCTATCGCTTGTTTCAGATATATTCAACAACAACAAAAAATTCAACAACTCAATATTTTTACCATTTTATATTAGTAAGCAATCAGGTTTTGTTGACATCGACGTTACCTACCAGTCTGATGATATCGGTGGAGACGAAACCTGACAATTGATCATGTAAAAAAGCGGAAAATTAGTTGTTTGATTCCTATATTAAATGATTTATAATAAAAACTAGATTGTGGTCTCGTGGTTAATATCGCGGACTTTGAGTTAGAGTTCCTTAGTTCGAGCCCACTCTATTTTATTTTTATTTTTCATTTTTATTTTTTATCTATCATTATACGTAATCATCATCCTATTATACAAATTTATCGATATTATTTTTATTATTTTTTAGATCACTTTGTTTCGAAAGATCGATAAAAATAAATTCAAAAATTCAAAAAATGGTATAGAAAACTCGCGCTATATGTAGAAAAAATACATCTTAGTTCTATTTGTACAATTTAAAGGTAAATTAAAATTTTGTGCAATTTATAAGTAAGTGAAAACACGCCATTTTTTTGTCCGAAAAATGAACTCAGGGTCATTATTTACTTACCAAGTAGACAAATTTATTTGTAAAATAAGTAAACAAATTAAGTTAAAAAAAGTAAATAATAAAATAACAACTACTTATTTGTTTTTAGTTTTTTCGATAAAAGCTGAAAAACCCATTAAGTCGTTGTTAAAATGAAGTTCCACCAATAAATGTAAGGAAAGAAAAATAATTTAAGAAAATATTTCGGTGAAATTTTTAAAATATAGAAATAAAACACATAAAAGAAAAACAATATCATGAGTAATGATATGTGTTTAAGGTTTTTTTTTGTAAATCGCAAACAAGAAAACAAAAAACATATTTAAAATGATTTTTATAAATGATTCCATGCAGTGATACCAAAAATAATTACCTTTGGTTGCAAGTACTATTCTTATGTCCAAGGGCGTTCTTCAGCACACCAGGAGAAAATTATCTGCAAAAAGGAAAAAATACAAATAAATATAAGTAAACATTTAAATTAAGTATTCACGATAATATTGGTAATAAATTAATCGGAAATATTTGTTGATTTGGCGTTTAATTTGTAGAACTCCATTTTAATTTATGTATTTATTTTTAAATCAAACACAATTTTTTTGAGTCTCTTCTTCTTTGTGTGCCTTGTTGGGTCCCCCCAAAGTTGGCTATCACTATGGCAAAGGTTCGCGATCCTGCGCCGTCCGGAACAACTCCTCCACTTTCATTTTCAAACGAATTCGTTTGAAAATGCCATAACTAGGCGAAAACACTGTGACAATATTAATTGTTTTGTATTTTTTAAGTAAAATACAGCTTAGTAGACTCAAAAAGTGCATGTTGGTCTTCGGGTCGACCAAAAAAAATCGCATGTGTTAAATATTTAGTGTAGTTTTAAGTGTGCAAATGGTGCTATGGTGGTGAGGGTGGTATTGTTTGCATGCTGTAGTAGTGATTGTAAATAAAATTGAGTGTGCTCAAATATTTTTTCTAAAATTCTGGGTTTGGCTCCACTTAGGAGTCATTTATTTATATATATATATATATATATATATATATATATATATATATATATATATATATATATATATATATATATATATATATATATATATATATATATATATATATATATATATATATATATATATATATATATATATATATATATATATATATATATATATATATTTTGATATCTCAACAAAGATGAAAAACGATCACTTAAATTAGTTTACAATCTGTCATAGGCTATTTTAAGTGATAACTTTACACACGTATAATATTAACCATTATATTGGGTAGAATGGTGAATGATAAACGTGATTTTAAAATACAATATTTCCGCTCGACATCATATTCTTAATACCAACCCTAATGTATGGAAATAAAACATGGAGTTGGCAAAAGGAGAATGAAAGCACTAAATCCGATAACTCGAACGAATGTGCGGC
Source organism: Brachycentrus maculatus (assembly GCF_059751285.1). NCBI lineage: Eukaryota > Metazoa > Arthropoda > Insecta > Trichoptera > Brachycentridae > Brachycentrus > Brachycentrus maculatus. The sequence continues at coordinate 1,253,492 of NW_028281023.1, read as the reverse complement.
AAAACTGCAAGACTGAAATAAGCAATGTCGATGAAATGAAGAAAGGTATCTTGAGATGGTTTGGACATGTGGAACGAATAAGTAAGGAAAGAACGGTAAAATAAATATATGGGGCTAGTGTAGTTAGAAACAGAAGAAGCGGATGACAGAGGATAACTTGTCTTGATTCAAGTATTAAAATACTTTACATCTTAGGGTATGTATGAGTAGATGGATGAATGCGGAAGAGACAAAGAATGTTTGCAAAAGGCAGTGATTTGGAGTTCTATTATCTCGGCCTAGGTCCGCATGGAAGGGACGTGATGATAAGTAACATTTAATAGAGCTTTTATAGGTGCTATGGCTTCATATTTAAAAACCAAAGAGCTTTTTTCGTGCGCCAATGATGATTATTTATATGGGCATCTCCGAATAGATGTGTAAAACTGTCCTTAGCCGCGAAGAGGGATATGTGGATGGGGAGAGTTTACATTATGATATTTTAGGGATTTCAACATATTGAAATTGAGATAGTAGTCATTTATTGACTCTTTATTTTTTCTTTCTCATTTGCAACAGTTTTGCTGGCCTATGCTTACGAGATCTGTTATATTTATTAAATGTGAATCGTCAAATTGTTGTACGAAACATCAGAAATCAAACTTGCAGCTCTCTTACAAATTACTGAGCTAAGGTAAGGTATTTGAATAACCTGTGCATGAATATTTACATGCATTATACAAAATGTTACGCTCAAGAGTAAAACATACGTTTAGAAATCAGTTACACTCAATTTACAAAATAATTTGAATGTACTCAAAATACTTAATAATAATACATGTAGGAACACGATGGTAGTTCAACGAACGGTGAACTATTTTCTCTGGCTGGAATGTATATATATTTTTACATTTTATTTAATATGTAATCATCCGTATGGGATTATTACTTACGTAATAAGAATAAACTAAATACGAATAGAATGAATTCAGTCAAAATGCGATCTCTCAGACGAATGTGTTTCAAAAGGTTGTATGACGGTCATACGATGACGAAGAAAGAACGTAATGCTGAGATAAGCAAGATGAAATGGCACAAAGTGAGTGCAGAATCAATTAAAAAATATATCTACAGTATATATCTAAAAACTAACTAACTAACTTACCATTACGCCGCTACCCCGCAGGGGTAGGCAGAGAGAATAGAACGCCACACCACCCTGTCTTTGCAAACACTCTTCGCCTCTTCCACGTTCATGCATCTCTTCATACATACCCGCCGATTGTTACGACTCCTAACCTGACCACTTTCAAGTATTTGGCATACCTGATCGTGCCATGTTTTATTATCTACCATATTGTATTATAATAAAAACTACATCTTTTACTAAATTTGTTTAAAAATTGAACTCAATTTAAGAACATCTCTGTAAGATATTATAATATAAATAAAATCAAGCATCTTACAACAAGTTTTTGGATCCATGTTTTAAGTTGACACTTGAATGAAGCAATATTGGAGCTGGCATTTAAATATTGGAACATGATCACAGCATTGAAATTTGGAGTTAATTTAAACACACTGTACCTTAAAACACCACAAATCTACAAGAACAGTTAAACCACACCTTGCGTGTAAATCTGACAAACACTTTAAGTAGGTACTACGCACAAGTTTAATATAAACACTCGCAAAGATATATATCTACGCACTAGCAATCAAGAACAAATATTTATGAAAACACATATACGCATTAGGATTAACATTCTAAAATTCAACAAATCACGAATAGGTAAGCACCAGAAAATAAATGGAAATAGTCTACAAATCACATAAACACAAAAGGAAATAAAACAAATCTTTATAATACGATTGTGTAGTGCGTACTTTCATAATATGCGCACTTTAAATGAAATAAATAGAAATATTTATACATTGGGTTCTTCACTTCGATATTACGATTTTTTTAAACCGCTTTAATTATTTTTCATTTGAATAACTTTTTTTAAATAGCATTATATCACAAAATAAGCGTTTAAATCTGTTTTTATGAAAATCTAAATGAGATCAGTGGAAAACAGTGAATCGAAATATAAAATTCAATCCACAACATAATCAAATATATTAAATACATTATTTTTGACATCTCAGCAAAGATGAAGAAGAATATGGAAGTCTGGGCATTTACAGGGCTTACGACCGTCATAGGCAGGTTTAAGTGATCATTATACACACTTGTAACATTAACCAATTCTGCTCATGATTGACAACCACACTACTCTAATTCTTGAAACTTCTAGATATATATTGATCAAACTCGTAACACAATATGCGCGAGTCCACTAGAGACATCTATGGTAGGATGAGGAATGCTTTTATTAAACAGAGACTTTTTTTATTTTCACGTGAGGACCGAATCCTGGATAATATTTACATACGTTCTTCATCTATGTTGAGATGCCAAAAAAATGTAAAAAATAACTCCTAATTGGAGATAATCCATATCTCAAGTATTTGGACACACTCAAAATGTTCTAAATATATGTTTTTAAAGTTAAACTTTAAACAAATCACAAATTCTCGCAGAAAACTGAATTCAAATATTCAACAAATCACAAATACGCCACAAGAACAAAATTTAAATACTAGACAAATCACAAATGCGCTTTAGGAATAGAATTCAAATTTTAAACAAATAGCAAATACCCACTAGAACTTCACGAGTCCGACGTTCAACAAAGCACTATCGTAGCAGTAAAACTCTTTAAACTAGATTCACAATCTTCGCACTCGAAGCTGGGAGAATCCGGCACAGGAGAAAAAAAACTGGAAAGAACTGCTAGCTTTGCCAGTCGACAGTTTCTCATCCACGTATGCCAGACTAGATGAGCGGTCGAATGCCAAATGGAATCCCCATCCGACTCCAACATGTCTGAGGCCGCTGAATCTGGTTTGGTTGCAACATTATTCGTTAGCTGGTACGAAGCATTCCGTCGCCACTGGTCGGACGAGGTGACAGGTTGCTAAACAGAATTCCTGAGCACCAATGCCACATTACCAAGTTCAAATTTCTCGAGCCCAGATTTACGCTTATTAATCACCATATGATATTCAAATTTACACTCGATTTTGAGTAATGGCATTTGCTCGCGCTAGGGAATGTTAATTGCGAATACCTGAAATGTACTAAGTATGTAAAAAAGATTACGGCAATGTATAGCGGAGACAAAAATAGAAATTGTAACAATTATAACAAAGGCTGAACTAGGCTTAATTGAAAAGATTAAGGTGATATGGACATGTGGAGCGTGTGGATAACTAGAGAATGACTAAGAAAATACATGTGGCAAATGTGAGCAGGAGAACAGAACGAAGAACAGTACAATCAGATCAATCAGAACCTAAAATCTGGTCGAGTGTATTTCATGACAGAAGAGTGTGGCGTTACATCCTCTCTGCCTACACCTGCGGAGAAATGGCGTGATGGTGGTGGTAGTAGTAGTATTTCCATTAGAATTTACGATTTTTGTAAACGTAAATTGAACTCACGAGGAGAAAAAAACCTTTTTTGAATATTTTCTATCTATTAATTTTTAATTTAAATTTCACTTGGTCAATAACACTATTTCTTCAAATTTATTGTGACACGTCTTAAACTTAGCTTCACACACGGTGTTTGAAATTGATGCGAAATGCATCGAAATAAAATAGTTTTTTTTAAAATTAGTATCATTTAATTGAAAATTTAAAAAAAAATGTTTGTAACAAAAGATTTAACCAAAAAAAAATTATGTTGGCAAAAAAGTTAGTTTTTTGGATGTTCGTAAAAAGGTTAGAATTTTCATTCGCCATTAATTATTTTATTCGTCATTTAATGTGTTTTGCCAATAGTATCAAAACTGAGTATTTCGTTGAGCTTATTTCGTTAAGCTTATTTCATTCGATGATTTTATCGCTCTTAAGTTCTAAAATACCTTTCGCGGGTGCCCGTGAACTGGTTGTCCTGTGTAAGGTGAACGGGTTGGGGGCATCACGGGAAACTAGGCTTTAGGAATGCGCGGTGGTTTCTGTGCACGTGGCTTGTTTCCCACCGCGCGTTGGAATGCGTATCGGCTGAGTTTCCAATTCGGAACAAGGCGACGAACCAGTAGTAACTCCAAATCAAGTGGAGTTTTCCAATCTTCCTTTGCTATCCTCGTCACTATAAAAGTCTGCGTAATCGGATGGCATGTATGACTAGATGAATGGATGTGAATGAAGCGAGGAATGTCAAGACAGAAGATTGTGGTGTTTTATCCTCTCTGCCTACCTCTGCGGAGAAACGGCGTGATGGTAGTTGTAATACTAATACTAGTAGTAGTAGTTTTAGTTAAATGATGAAAAATGTATACATTCCAAATTCCAAGAATATATGGTGAAGTGGTTACCACATTTGGCTACCGCACTGCAAGTTCCGGGTTCGAGTCCCAAGGGGCGTCAAAGTAATTTAAAGTGTTTTTCCAATATAATATTTATCTAATTTTACCCTGGACTGGCATCTAAAGCACAGGACTAAATCACCTGGCTTTCCTATAAAAACGATAAAATTAACATTGTATCAATTTTATGCAGTGCCCTACGCACCATTGGATTCGGATAAGGGTTAGGAGTAGAAGTACCATGAATAAAGTATAAAACATTTATTTTCTCTTCAAAGAGATTTATTAAAATAAGCAATAAAGGGAAGGTATTTCTGTTCATTTTATAAAATAAGTCTTTTTCCTTCTACGAATTCGGGGAAAACCCGTTACTAGAGAATGTATGAAGACGTGGTACGAATGTGTGGCGAGTTTGGGAAGTCCTCTGGCAGAGAGAGAAGTGAGATAAGACTATATACATTTGGTTGATTTCGGGAAAGCCAGAAAAGTTGGTTAAGTTTGTTGGTTTGGGGAAAATCAGTTGAAAGATAATGGAATTAGACCAAACTTGGAAAAATCGTAAGTAACGTTTGGCTAGAAAATACACCAAGATGTTTTTACATGGCGATTTAAAATACACATATTCTAGCGATTTAGGGAAATTACGACAATATGCCACTTTAAATTTGCCACTGATTGTTATCAGTGGGAAATTTTTGTCGACTTTTGACTTTTGACCAAATTTGTCGACAACATTCGACAAATTTGGCTGACGAAAAACGACCTTTGTACAAAAAGCTGTTCATTTCCAAACCACGTTTAATTTTAGTAGTATTAAAACTGTACTTGGAATTACAAAAAACAACACAGTTATCATTGTATTGTAATAGAATATGGAGCTTGGAGTTTTATGTTTAAGACATGATTGGAATCCAGGTATTTGAAGCGTCTGATGCATAAAGCTCTCGATGCGTAGGAGCGTAAGCATTCTGTCCTCTCTATGAACTTAGTATAGAGAAGATGCCGTTTTTCATATTCGTCATAAAGCTAAATTAATGATCGATTGTTGAGGCGTCGGTAGCCATAGTGCTACGGACAAAAATTCCTAAAACCAGTTTTGCTATGTGTGCAGCCTTGCCAACGTTGACGGAGGTTAGGAATGGAGATTACCAAATAACGGCTTTATACGACATCCGGTCCTGGCGGCCTAGCGTGGGACGCTCTTGCCTCTTGCGAGACTAGAAGGCCGCGGCCGCATTGCGCAACCGGCTCTGCCTGGCCCTTAGTTATGCAAGACATCGAGGAATGTTGTTTATGAATTGGAAGTCTATTCGTGTCTACACAATAACACATTTTATGGATTAAAATTCCGCGTTTCGAAATCCACAGAACCGACAAGATTTCATAATACGCGAGAAAAAATATTAACCTAATTTCCCCTCATTTTCCTGAAATACAGCTAACAGGAACGCAGAAACTTACTGGGCAAAATTTACATTTCTGAAATGCAAACCAAAAAGCGCTTTTCCCGTTCATTTCTCTGCCTTGTCAGCATTTTTATCTACCAGAGTAGGAAAAAGCTGCGACGGTCTTCGGCAAAGTGTTTTTTTTTCAACTGGAAGCCTCATAGCCGTAGCGATGAACCGGGAGGCGATGAGCGTCTGCGAGGAGGTTGAAGCGCACTCTCGTACTGAGAGATTCTCTCTGACTGAGAGAGAGAGAGATAAAAAAGTAGAGGACTGTTAATATTTATCTTGTAACGTGTTATTGGAAATATTTTCCTCGGTAAAGTAATAGGTTATTTTAAAACTACCCTTATCTCTCTCTCTTACTACAACAGTAGTTATACATTGGCCGCAAACATGTATTTTGTGTAAACGGGCATTTTCAGGGATTTTGTCGAAAAGCTTTTCGTTGGTTCCTTAATGCGTTATAATATATAATGGTTACTTGTAACTTTTCAATTTAAGTAACGGTATTAGCAATTACGTTTATAAAATAAAACCCTAAGCGCACCTCTAAACAGAGAGATCGATGACATAACTCGCCCCGGAATGCGGTCCCCCGCCGCCCTTCCAGACTGCGTCGCCCCACCGCCCTCCGGGCAGGTCCGAACGGGAGCCTTGACCTCTCTGCATTCCTGCAGCCCGCGACAGTGTCCGGCGCTATGTCCATAGCGAGAGCTTCCACTGGTTTGTGAAGTGGAAATTGAGAGCAGAAAACTACATGGTATCAAAAATTTACACTTTTCATGCGGATACATGAAATAAATACAAGTACATAAATACACAAATACATAAATACACGAAGAATCATGTTAAATGCATATTTTTAACAGATATTTTAACATCAAATTGAAAAAAATATTATCAATGAAATTCTAAATAGTTTTAATAAATAATAACCCACAAAGCTAACAGTTAAAATAAAGGTTTTACAATACTTATTTTACTTGTACGAGTATGACATCACACTGAGATTGGAACGGTTAATGTGTGCATTGTATGCTAATAATGTGTATATTGAGCAGTTTATCCTAATAATGATTCTGGGAACAGACTTTACTTTGTAACTTATATTAATCGCATGACACATTACTTTAAGATTCAATTTATTCTAAATAGTATCAAAAATAAAAATCAAGATATAGTATTTTTAAAGATAGATAAAAATTATCGACGATGTTGTATTAAAAAAAAATACGAATCAACCCACCCTTGCATATTTCTATCTTAATATAATTTTAACAGTTAACAGAATTATCAAATTTAAAAATGGGCACACTTAATACATTGTGGAAAATTGAGCTCGGTACTCCTTTTTACGTCAAGAAAAGCTTGATTAATATTCCAAAAAATAAGAAAAACAATATAAAATAAAAGCTCGATTAATTTTGTATTTTTAGTGAAGAAACCTTTTTTAAACTCGAATAAATATTTATGTATCCCTTTTAAACTCTATAAAAAGAAAGATAAATAAAGTGCCGAATGAATTTCTGAGCATTTACTAGGAACACCTTTTCACATTAAGCGAATCAATTATTTGTTAGATCTGTTTTTATGAGACCGTTGACCGGTAGTGAAAGCGTTAATAGAGAAGCGTACATTGACGTAACAAAAGAAGATTTCATTCATGGTACTAGCCAGATCTACGAAAACATTCAAACGGGTTAAATATTCATGAAGTTATTTACACTGATAATTAATTATTTTTTTACATTATTATTAAAAAAAAGTATTTTACTCGTACAAATTTTGCCACAATTGTTTGATTGAATGGTGGGATTTTTTTCAAAATTCAATATTAAATTAAAATGCCTTCCGAAAAAATAATGAAATATAATTGCGTTGTCGGAGCTTTTTTGAATATTTGAAAATGAGAATATTTAAAAAATTGACACATAGTATGAATTCTAATTAACATCAATGTACGATGTTTCATAGAACAAATATATCTAAAATTCTGTATTTTTTATAAATTTTTATTACCAGCAATCAAAAATAAAACTTGACAACTAACTAACTAACTGTCAATCCTTTATTCTGCTGAGACTAGAAGGGACTGACTCGGAGCGGTATGCAAAAACGTTCAGTAATAGGAGAACATGATCGTTCTATAGGTCGTTGTTCCGCCGAGAGGAAAATTTCAACCAACTCCGTAACAATGGAGATGGCGCCAAAACTGTTCCGCGTTATGAGCACCATTGCCCATATTAGTCTCATGGATTGGCATGTCTTTGAGTTACACAAATCAATTCCATTGTCACGATGTACCGGCGCCGAGGTGGATATAAAAGGAAATACAGCATGGAACACACATTGTATTCTGTACGTAAGCGTCTAGACACGTTGACGAGAAAAAGTCGTATTTTCTCTATACTTAATATCGTTAGGCCGCTGACGTACGCGAAGCGTTACTCCGTAAAAGTGCAGTTTTCGCATCAAAGCTTATGTTATGCCAAAGATCACTGTATAATGGCTTTCAGAATAATGAGCCGAATTGAACGGTTTTCATAAGCCTCCGTTCTCGGACATTGGACGCTTGTCGTGTTAAACTGAAGCGAAGGAATGTGGCACTACGTAACTAGCGTAGTTGGGTACCACGGCACCATATGCTTTGAAGTATAGAAAATCACGTTCCGATTTAAAGAGAAGCCGAATATTTATTTAGAAAGCAGACAGCGATCTTGCACGAATGTCACGAAAATGAGGATAAGGTTTTCAGAGACGCGCAATTGAAAAGTAAATAAAATGTGAATTTAAAAAATTAAATAAGTACATTAAAAAACTTATCGAAGTACAACTGAAACATTGAAAAAGCTCACCGCACGCACCGCCAAACTTTACAGCTTTCAAGCATGGTTGTTACAACCAGGGTAGCAGAAACGGGTTAGGTATATTAATTCGCTATGCGATCGGCTAAACTCGGCTATGTTCGGCTATGATCGGGTATAGCGGCGCGAAGGTTACCGAATCCAGACGGAGATTCCCGAACGGAGAGCGTGGGATTTGGCGCCGGGCGGCAGTCGCACGCCACCCGCGCGCATCTCCCGCGCCCTCCTGTGCTCCTGGTACATTGCCTTGGATACGCGTGCGGAGGAGGTATTCCTTTCTTGTTTTCTTTTCACTTTATCTTGCGTTTTCTCGTAGACAACCAACCATACTTCCTTCCGCAGGTGAAAATAATAATCAAAATTGCTTAATTTCTGAAAAGCTTAATTACCTGAAACTGAAGCCTGAAAGAAAAGATTTTCGAAAAAAATAAAGATTGCCTTTGGTAGTAAATAAACACATAACGTTCCAAAAACAGCGTAATTGAATATGAATGATAGTAATAACAGCGTAGTAACTATGAAAAGCTATTGAACATTATCGTTTGCTCGATCACTTCCTGGAATTCTGGTATTGAGCAGTTCCCTTCTCTCTTTTCTATAGGACCGAATATGAATGAAGGTATGAGAACCTAGCGTTAATAGGGTCTAATAGTTGGACATAAGATAATATACCATTGAACATTCAAAATTTAATGTAAAAAATACTTATAATATACCAGGTATTCGGTAAGATTATTGTATTTAATTCGAATGGGAAGTTCTCACGTTTGCTGTGTAGGTATAGTAGGTACATTGATAAATAATAATATTTTTCCCGTTAATGACAGATGAAAAAACAACAAAAAACCTTTTTATTATATGAATATATATGGTATTGCATCATATGATTGAAGAAATAAATATTTTTTAACATGATACCAAAAAATTACAGAACCAGATTTAGTCGCTTATCTATCCATATCCCTTTCTTCTTTATTATCTCCACAGTATAAAGTGTTACAAATTTTTGATTTAATGATTTGATTTGTATACGAGGGAGGATAATACCTCTTAAACCAGACACAAGGCCTACACCGAGCAGAAGACGAAGAAGATTAATATATATCAACGAGAACAGCAAATGTGTCATTATTTTGCAAATTAATCGGAAAATTTGAATGCAAAAACGTATGTTATCAAAAAAAAATATTATATTTAGCACCTGAAATGTACATAGATAGTAAAATATTAATTATTAGATGCATCATTGTTAAAAATCCTAATAAAAACTGCAATAGATTGAGACACGCGGGGATTTATTGATGTTTTTATAAGAATGGAATTATCGTAAATCTTGGAGATTTTTTTTCTTCGAACCGTACCTTATTCTAAGATCAAAAAAGCTTTTTCTTCAGTAATATTTTTACTTGAAAATAATTTAGAAAAATATGATTTCAGTATTTTCCAAGAATAACCTTACCTTATTTTGCTTTGCTGAGTGATAATTTCCTGTCTGTCACGACAAGAGACGAAATAGTTTAATGTGAACTTGTCGTATGTTCGACAAAAGGTCGAACAGTGAGTCAATCAGAGCACCTTGCCAGTGGCTATTTCTGGAGTGATCTTAAGACGAATGATCTTGCTTAGTGATGGATTCTATCGAGTTGTTATTATAACGGACATATATCAACTATCCGAGAAACTCTTCGATGATGAAGATACTTAAAACGATGGAAAAAAATAAAAGGTGCCTTATGGTCACTTATGGATAAGGCCAGAAGAAGATGTAATATAATGCAACATCTGCCGCAGAATGGAGAAATTGAAATAGAAACACCTTGGCGGTCTGTTTGGTAGATGGAGAAATTAGTAATTAAAAACGTGAAGCCAAATCTTAGGTGCAGATGATAACACTACTCACATACTGGAATAAGAGTTGTTATTGCTTTACGTATAACAATGGCCGAGACATGTTTGCGTATTCTGTCTCAGTGACGTTGGTGGTTGCTATTTAATCAAAGTAAGAATAAATAAGAGCCAAAATACGTCAACGTCAGAAGGTAATATACAGACCACATTTACTTATAAATAATGGCTATGAAAATTATATTAGTATACACAAAATCTTAAATAAACATTTTAAATAATATAAACAAGTGTTCAGACCAAGATTTTCAAAGAACAAAGATTTAAACATAACAATAAATATACTAAAAACATTGAAAATATAATTGAAATACGAATCACAAATATTTTTTTTTTGGAAATGCTGCGAGAAAGAGCTGTCAATGAAAAAATCATTGGTTAGATAATTTTTTCAAAAATTTTGTGTATGAAAAGCGTGAAAGAAAAAACATCATTTTACAAACGAATCAGTAAATGTTTCTCTACGAAAATTAAATAAACTTAAGATAAACAAGTAATGAAATAAAAAATGGACTGAAAATATTATGATTTTTAAAATAATATTGTATAGTTTTACAAAAGCGCTGATTGTTTTAAAGGAGAAAGATTAATTTAAAAAATTAATAAACAATAACAGAAAATCTCTTTTCAAGCTACCATACTTAAGGCTAGTAGTGTGAATATATGAAATAAATTATCTGAAAGGAAGAAATAAAATATGAAACACAATTTCCAGAACTATTTCACAATCAATGGAAATATCATGAGTCATCATTTTTCAGGCGTCTACCGAACTACGCCTCGATGCAGGCTTCGTAGCACAGGTCAAAGTTCTGTTATTAGTAATTCATTTTCTTATTTTTTGTGACATTTTTTAGTGTACTTGGGTCATATATTGACACTAGTTGATATAATTTAAAAACATGTCCGATATTGTAGTTTTTTTTTAATGAACATGATATTGCCAAATTATAAGTGGGTTTAGAACTTTCAATCCTCGAATTTTGGAATCCCACTCTGTAATATTATCCGTGTTAAAAACAGAGCTTTTGTGTTATTTATTTAAGTGATATTTATATACGACCTACATGTGTACATTAGGGCAAATAGAGTAACATCAGCACATGTACAGTAAATTTATTACATTTGTACTGTATTTATTTGGAAATCAATCCATTTACTCTACGTCACATAGCGTCACTACTTTTATTTGTGTAGCATTGAAAAGGAGGATTAAGCAAATATTTAACATTTGTGTTTTATCATCGCAAACGAAACTTATAATTAAATATTATCAACAAATGGTCGCAAGTTAAACATAATAAGTAATTTTTACACTTGAATTTAAGCGCCGGGTTTTCATTTACATACATTTAGTAAATTATATATTTTTTAAATATGTAAAATGAAATGCGGACTTCAGAATAGTGGGGTTTTTGTTTTATTTTCCCCCTATTCGGTGCTATTTTTGCAACTTATGTTTGGACCTATCTGTTTTTGAAATTCTACACTATTATTATTGATGTATACGCTTTTCGTGGCTACCGCGCTGGAGGTCCCGGGTCCGATTCCCAGAGAAGTCAAAATAAAAACGATTTTCACTCTCATATTGATTGAATCTCAACCTAAACTGGTACAAGAAACGAAGGATAGTACCATGGCTTAATGCAATAAATGATCAAGATAAAACCGCGTTAATACGATGCATTGCTCTATGTTTAAAAATATATTTTTTTATTTTTGCTTACAAAGTCAATACATAAAAATATCACCGGTAAGTGTTAAAAAAGTATTATCTAATTATTTTTTTCTTAAATGATCTGTCATCAATCATTTTACCGCACATTCGTCTAAGAGATCGCATTTTGACTGCATTCAGCCTACTTTCATCCTTTTTCAACAACTCCATGCTTTACTTGCATAACTTATGGTTTGACTCCATTGCGCACTGCCAGATTAGCTTTTGCTGAAATATTTTTATTTGCTATAGTTGATTTCAGTGCCCCATTCACTCTGTTCTCAGCATTCACTCTCATTTCTATATCTTTATCAATCTTTCCATACCTAGGAAAATACTTCCCGAATATACGAAATCATCAATCTGTTTCAAAATTTCCACATTTACTGCTATAATATATTTTTTTTACAAAACATTTTGAGTGTGTCCAAACACTTGTTAACTTGTTGCTGTTGTGAATTCATATGTACGAGTACTGTGATTGATCATTTATTAAGGAGTTCCAAAAATTAAACACTTTTCTATATCCTTTCTGCGTAGCGCCAGTGGATGTCAACTGTTGTGATATCATAAAATTTCCAGTGAAAAAAGTTCCAAAAAATTGAAAAGTGTGGTTGTCAATCATAGGCAGAATGGTGAATGTTGCACGTGTGTAAAGTGATCACTTAAACCAGCCTATCATAGGTCATAATCCCTGCAAATACTCAGATTTCCATATTCTTTTCATCATTTTGAGATACCAAAAAGTATCATTTCTATTTATTTCGTATAAACTGACTGGGTGCTTTATGATTAATAAAGTGTTTACTTGAAGAAAATATGATCAGAACTGCGCTTCAGGTACCGATCTAAGGTATGAATAACCATTAGAGGGAAGAAATCACTTACGCTTGTTTTGAAATCACGCACGGTAGCCAAACACTTTACCATTACACTGCGGAGGCGGATTAAATCAAATGAACAAATATCGTGGGATCTCGAGGTAGGTCAATATAGCGGAAACTTGGTGTCATTTAAATCTCATTGTTTTCTGGGAGATGCGGCCGCAAATTGCGCGTAATCGAATAGTTCATAGGATCTGCCTTTAGTTGAGATATCAAGGTCACGAGAGTAAAAAAAAATAGGAGTTCATGAAACGGAGAAGGTCTTAAAACAAAATTACTGGTCACGAATCGCCCATCTGTGGGGCGCGGAGTCGAACGGCGCAACGGTGGTACGCAGTGCTGACGTCATTCACTTGCAGAGGCGTGCATTCTATATAGGCAGAAAAGCAGTGCGTACCCTAGATTACTCGTTTTCCATACAGAAACACGACCAAGGCCTACTTTGCCATATCCTTACCTAACCCTGGTTAAAAACTCTGTGCACGCCACTGTTCACTGGTAGCTATTTTTTTGCAATTATTTTTTTATTATTATTGTTTAAGTGTGCTAAATCCAAATCTGGCAATGAAATTTCTTTATCACGTCAAATTATCAAATTTATGGAATTATCTTCTATTGAATGCGAATTAATGCGTCGTAAAAATATTTAATTTATTGCTAATTATTTATGATAATATATTTCTATGGCCATCTTTATAGATTAATAATTTTATTAGGTGTATTGTAAGAGGATAATCAAAGCACAATATTCTTTAAAGCACTTACATTGTGATTTTACCTCTTTTTACTTAAAAAAACAACCAAGTCTTTTGTGAGACACATATAACATATTATAAGCTTCTATTACAGTTATTCTGACACAGCTTAATTGTAAATTCGATTTTATAAACGATGCTTCAATTAAATTATTTAAATAAATTGACGTTTATTATTTCTATATAAAAATATTATATAAATAGATTGTCATCAATTGATTCGGCAGTCGCTTTGGAAACACACGTCATAAAACATTTTAATAAATATTGGTATTTAACAAGTAAAACTTATATATTTTTTTTTTTAATAAATTATATTTGAAATTTGAACCAGATATGAATTTTCTCCATCACATAATACAGTATATGTAGTTTTTATGGTCTTTCTAGATCAAAAAAATGATTATTTTTTTTGTATTTACATCTGAAAATAATTTAAGTGTGAGTTTTTAGTATTTTCTGTGTGTGTCTGTTTTGAAGAATCTTTTTTCTGTTTAACGGATATTCATTTTATTAAAACAAAAATACATATATGAAATATACCTCCCTCTGTTTTTTATATCACATATCATATAATCACTTTAGTTATCGTACAAAATTATGTAAGTAAGTATCAGCCCTTGTAATACGTCGGTTAATCTCGCAGACGGAACACAATTTGATCATTGAACTTAAGTACTCGTATAAAACTAGCTGTTACGCGGAAAAGTTTGACAATCACTAATATTTGTATTAAAAAATGAAGGTGGGTCGTGTAATAATAATAATATATTAATTATATTTTTGACACTGCATTTTTGCAGCTCCATGTTTATTAAATCGATTTATTAAGAAACATACATCGCTCACTCCTTTCAAAAACGTCATAAATAAAAAATCGTCAATTTTGAGTTGGGCATGTTTTCGGAATGCCCGGAAAATGTATTATATCCCAGCAAAAGAGGCATATTTTAAACTTAATATTTACCCGCTACAGGGCAGAAAATGTTGTTTTTGCATTTTGATGAAAAGGTATTGTTTAATTATTTTTTTAAAATATAATAAATATTTTTCAAATGGAGAAAAAACCTTCAGGTTTTACCTAAAAAGATCTGTTGCATAGTAAAAAGTTCAGTAAGTGGCTTCATATTTATTTATTGACTTGGCGTTTAATTTGTAGAACTCCATTTTAATTTATGTATTAATTTTAAATCAAAAAGATTTTTTGAGTCTATTAAGTTGTATTTTATTAACAAAAAACACATAAAAAATTATATTGTGACAATTGTTTCGCCTTGTTAGGGCATTATCAAACGATTTTTAATACATTTATTATATTTTTAAACTTTAAAAAGGTTCTCCTGAAAAATCAAGTTTTTTGATTTATGGCGTTCTTGAAAGGAGTGAGCGACATTTTGAATCTTAAGTAATTAAAATTATCATCGCTTTCTTCTGCAAAAATTATCTAGGTTATAATCGCATTGCTAGCCTCTATGATGTACAATTACTGAAGTTAGCAAGTCCCAAGGATTTCTCGTTAATTTTCTATAAATTTTATATATTGAATTTATATACACATTAACACACGAGCTCAGTACTATATTTTACTAGTGTATGTTTGTTCAATGCTGTTGTGATTTTATTATATTATGCAATATCATTGAGAAGATGATCGATTCCTATGCCGCTGGTCTGAATTTGATCTTCAAACAAAGATGCACGTATGAAAAAAACCAACACTCAAATTTATTTTCCTCCAAACTATCATTTCTAACCTCATCTTCCAAATATAAGTATACATATTTTTTTTAAACTCAGCTCGTTACTAAGGTGTACTAAGATAAAAAAAAAGTGCATATTATTATTTCGTAAAAAAATGTATCGTGTAAACAGTATAAATAATGTGTTTATACTGCGAACAAAATATCCTTTCAAATTAGCACTTGTTTTATAATATTAACAGTTTCTTTTTGAAGCGCCCTTGAGGTATTATTTTACGAAAATGGCGCTATATAAGTTATCCAAATTTATTATTTTTATTATTATTCTTAAGTGATTGTCTTGATTAAATCAATATTGTTAATAAGGAATTTTCCAAAGAGGAAAAAACGTTTCTTTGGTGTGTTGCCGCATCAAACAATTATTAAGTCGGGGATAGGCAGAGAAAGAAGGCAAGGAAAGAAGGAGACTTTGATTTCTATTGAATATGCGACTTCTGAATTTCGTGTGTGTTTTAGTTTCAATTCCTGGCATTTGCTACACAACGATACAAATATGTGGCCAAAAATCACACTGATAAGTTGTTTGTAATCTGTTGGATTTCCGGAGAAACAGGAAGTACAAGTATGTATATATTATCAATGGGGAATCCCGTAGTGCTTAATTGACATATTTTTAAACAATACGTTTTGTGTGTGCGGTATTAAAACATTCACTTTTATCCATTCACAAAACGATGTTAAATATGAAAAATTATACTATATATATATATATATATATATATATATATATATATATATATATATATATATATATATATATATATATATATATAAATATATGTCTGCCTCCGCAGCGTAATGGTCAGCACGCTCGGCTACCGTACTGCAGGAACGGTTTCCAGGAAAGGGTTAAATTAATATATGTGGATATTGCACACTAATATTTATTCAATATCACCCTGGACTGGTACCTGAAGCAGAGGGCTGATCACATTGCTTTCATGTATCAATGATCAAGATAACACTACGTTTATATGATGCACTGCCCTAAGCACCATCGGGTGTGGTTGAGGGTTGGATGAAGAAGAAGATTTTCATCGAAACACGTGTCACAATAGATTTTAAGAAAGTGGTATTTACAAAGTAATACTTAATTTAAACATGATTTATTACGTCTCAGAGTGAGTCATTTGAAGGACCTTGGTTTTGTTTTACAAATCAACAAAAGCAATAAATACGTTGGATAATATTTTCATTTTTAATCTGGGAAAACAGTCGTTACAATGTGAATTGCCCTTTAAGCGTGACCGTCAAACAAAACTGAATCAACATGTGTGTGTATTGCGCGAGTCGGTGCGCAAAACGGTTCATCAAACAAAAACATAAAAAGGCGAAATTTTCAATATTTTTATGTCAAAGACTAAATTTATCGCGCCTGAACACATATTGGATCGAGGACTTTGGGAGCCGTCGAAGTTATCAATAGAGAACGCAACTATTAAATTGTGGGTAAAACCCATATTGGGCTTCCCAGGGATATAAAAACCTTCTTGTCTGAATAAATTTGTAATCACTAAACGTCAATTTTAATCATCAACTGATTAACATTTTCAACCACGATAAGGTTGATTTTTTTGCTGTCGACATAGATGAAGAAGAATATGGAAGTCTGGGTATTTACAGGGCCTACATCCTATCATCACTTTACATATTTGTAACATTCACTTTTCCACCCATGATTGTCAATCACACTACTCAAATTTTGATAGTCATACTAATATAGTCCATCTCATGACGTTCCATGATTGAGTTCACAACAGCCATCTATGATTGGATTTAGAAAACTTTTATTTAGCACAGACCTTTTTATTTGTATGCAAGATTCGAACCCGGATTATTTTATAAACTGGGAAACACCTAAAAACCTGATTTTTTTATTTTTCTTCTTCGTGTGTTACTATGTTAATATGTCTGATGATTAATTCGCTTATTTCATAGTCAGTTTCCATATATCTATCGTCCGCTCGTTTCTTCAACCCCGCTACAGCGCATGTCAGAGATAATTTAATACATGCAGTTTGTGCCTTCGCACACGTCCTCCCCAATCATAAGAAGCCGGCTTGGATGTCTCTTATAACAGAATAAAAAAATTGAAGATATAAAAATTCTTAAGAATTCTTAAAAATTCTTAAAAATTCTTAAAAATTCTTTAAAAAAAAATGCCGTATCTATTTGGGTCCTTGTTGTGTAACTTTAATTAGTAAGCATCTAGGCTCCCCAGCCCTGTCATGAACCGATAAATTCCCAACATGCTCCTGTATCACCACATCTCAAATGCCTCCAGCCTCCCCCGTTCTGCTTGCCCAAGAGTCAACGTTTCGCTTCCATACAACAGTAAGCTCCAGACGAGAGTATATAACACGGGGTGAGGTTAATGAGATAATCTTGATTTTTCTATCGGGATTAATGACCTTTTACCACACCACAATACACAGTTATTTTTAAACACCACACGTTTCTATTATGCGTGTACCTTTAATAGATTCTCTCACACGCTCAATTGGGTCCAGGTGTATGCATTTAACCACGTGCGACGTCTCGGTAGGTTTGTCTTTAGTTTTTAACCAATATGGCCACGTACTTTAAGAGGAAACCTAATAATGCTACGCGTATACTCCGGCGACTCTCCTCATTGTCAGTTATGTGTCTTCCGGTTATTCCGACTAAAGGCTGCTTTCATCTCTTGGCGTTGACAAAAATACATCTTGTGAACGCGCTCGGAGGGACTATTTTCGTACACATGTACATATCTTTGCGACTAAAGACGGTAATATACAAACGTACACATGTAGTATCTACTAGCAAAACCGTTTGAACTTGGTTGAAACTGTATTAAGTGCATAAGAACTCAAAGAGCACAAATATGAAGACGTCACCTCAGTTAAAATGACACCTAATTCTTTGAACCATCAACCAAGTATAGGAACATGATTTTCCTTTACAAACTAAAATACGAAAACAATATCGGTAAACACATATCGCTCACTCGTTTCAAGAACGTCATAAATCAAAAAACTTGATTTTTCAGGAGATCGTTTTTAAAGTTTAAAAATATAACACAATGTATTAAAAATAAATATCAAGCCACTTATTGAACTTTTTACTATGCAACAGATCTTTTTCGGTAAAACCTGAAGGTTTTTTTTCCATTTGAAAAATATTTAGTATATTTAAAAAAATTATTTAACACTACATTTTCTTCAAAATGCAAAAACAATATTTTCTGCCCTGTAGCGGGTAAATATTATGTTAAAAATATGCCTCTTTTGCTGGGATATAGTACATTTTCTGGGCATTCCGAAAACATGCACAACTGAAAATTGACGATTTTTGATTTATGACGTTCTTGAAAGGAGTGAGCGATATGTTATATCAAATTTACCCTCGTACCTACACTATCAAATATTTTAATCCCCTAACAATATCGACTTTACTCATAATTACAATGGTTTCTTTTAAATTAAATAAAAAAAAAAAGAAAACATACTTGATTAACCATTATATATTTTAAATTAGAAAATGCAGTAATTTGCTCAATATATTATTACATGTACATATTTCGATGCGTATAATTTTTAAGATTGTCTAACCAAAATAAAGTAATATTAAATTTTCATAAACACCACGTTTTTTCTGTCTTACTGTTTTAAGTGTGTTGTCTTCTATATTCTTATGACTTGAATGCATAACTTAATAATCACATATTACAATGTTACAGCACATATGTGAGACATGGTTGGAATACAAAAAAATATTTCTTATGAGCCATTTCCTGTCAAAAAAAATGGCTGACTACGATATGACCAAAACATGTATCAATATTTACAAAAGATAAAAATTCCTATTGAATGTTCCTGTGAAATCTATAATATTTGCTTTGCAATCACTATTATTTAAATTTTGTATAAAACATAATTTCGAACGAAGAAAATCCCCGAACAAATATGTTTGACGATGAATGAAGAAAATATAAAAAACAAACCTTGTTTAAATGAGTGAACGAACGAATGACGAATATGTAGAGAAATTAGAGCCAGGAATTGATTCAAAAATGATTATGCAAATTTGAGGTTTCCGATGTTTTCAAGAAAATGGCCACGTCTTCATACCAGGCAAGCAGAATGCTATGAGAGAAAAATGTACGTGCACTGACCTCATTAATGTGTGTGCATGTGTGAGTGTGTGTGTGGTACGGTCGGTTAGTATTATGAATGGGATGTGACGTCATGCACGATGGATTGTGCATGGGCGCGGGTGGTGGGGGCAGACAGGAAGTGGATCGTTTTGAATAAGGAAGCTCTCAGCGTTCGCGCGCAAAATGTGCTCAGTACACCCAAACACAGAAGTAAATAACAACAAACCAAGTAATACTAATACGTATTAAACATACGTACCTTCTTTGTGTTTATGATATCCTGGTACATTGATACATATTCTAGGGCGGTCAAGTACCAAATAAAGAAAATACACACACACACACACATAAATATATATATATATATATATATATATATATATATATATATATATATATATATATATATGTATATAAATATATATATATTTATATATATATATATATATATATATATATATATATATATATATATATATATATATATATATATATATATATATATATATATATATATATATATATATATATATATATATATATATATATATATATATATATATATATATATATATATATATATATATATATATATATATATATATATATATATATATATATATATATATATATATATATATATATATATATATATATATATATATATATATATATATATATATATATATATATATATATATATATATATATATATATATATATATATATATATATATATATATATATATATATATATATATATATATATATATATATATATATATATATATATATATATATATATATATATATATATATATATATATATATATATATATGTATAAGTTTATTTGCATTAAATATTAAGAAATAAGACTCACCACTAAAAAAACTGCATTATGGTTGACGTTTGTAATGTGATTCTCAAAATTCTTGTAGGATTTGCAAATCTGTGGACAAAAAAAATAAAGGTTTTGTGTAAATTAATTTAATTAAATTTTAAAAAGTAAAACAACATATTTATTACTCCATGAATAAGCAGTGAATAATCCAAGTTTACAAATTAAGGGTTATTTATTTAAAGTAAAACATGAAATGATTTATATGTTGATGAGGTCGAATTTTATTTACTATTGGTATGTATAGAGAAAGAGGTTAATAAATTTTTTTATTAAATTTAATAAATACATCCATAAAATACGTTAAATGTCATTTTATTAGGTACTCGATACATTCTTGTAAACGGTACATAGACAATTATTATATTTATTTTTATTTAAAATATATGCTTTGAAAATACTTGTACTAATTACGGAATCTCAAAGGAACGACGATAATTAATAAACCTCAAAGAACGAAAATACTTATATTCTATTTACAAAACCTTAGGAGAACGACATTATTACATTATAAGTTTGCTTATTTGATTACACAAATAAATATTTAAATTAAAAAATAACGCACTGGTATAAGACCTCTTTTGAGTTTATAAATGTAAACACGACTAGTTAGAACTACAGATGTTCTCATAAAAACTAGAATCAATTTCAATAATCTCAAAAGTGGTCCTAAGTTAATGCTAAATCAATAAATAATTTAACAAATAAGTACTTAAAAGTACCTAACACAATTCAAGTGGTACTTTGTTATTCTTTATTTGATCTCCCCTAAATTAATTCCCCAAAACCTTAGAACGATGATGGTATAAAAGGTACACGTATACATAGGGACGCGAGTTCATTTTTGGAAATGACAGGAGATTCTTTCGCGTAGATATATCCGGGAAGCGTTGTCTAAAATGTGTTTCAAAGTGGATTATGCGTCAGACGAGTATCCATAGTTTTACCCCACGCGAACACGCGCCTAATGTGCATGATATTTATAAAAAAAGACACGTGGGCTTACAATCCCATGCACATGGACGGATAGCGGAAGAAAGCTTTCCGGTTGCATCAGAAATAGAATAAACTTAAGCAATCTCGCCTAGCTCGCAAAGGGCTGAGGCGAGATAGTACTCTCAGCATTTCAAAGGTCTTCAACATTCTTTTTTTAATGTTTTTATATAAACATTGCAAAGAGAACATCTTAGAAATGAACTTAAATTATGATTACGCATATTTCATGCTTTTTATGATGCCGATATGATTTCTTATATTCAATTACTGACGTCATACTACATAGTAGTACCTACATAGTAGTCAAGATAACACTGCGTTTATATGATGCATTGCCCTATGCAACATCGGGTGAAGATAAGGGTTTGAAGAAGAAGGAATATATTTTGTGAGTCAACCATGATTTTTTTTTAAATATTTATATTTATATTTACAATCTAGCAATTTTAAAAGATTTTATTTCAATAAAAAAATCATTTGCTGGCAATTTTTGCTGAATATTTATTCAATTTTTGAATATATATACCAATGGTAATTTTGGAATTCTCGCAATATGTTTAAAATGTAAAAAAGCACTCAGTTTTAAACTCCTATTAAATTAACGTTAATTTTATACAGGGTTCTCCGGAAAGATGAGAAAAGTCAATTAAAATTTAAAACCCTTCTAATTCAGGCGCGTGATTTAGTGTATCCGAACATGTACTGATAATTTCGATATAATTTTCTATTATAACGAACTTAATACCTCATAATAGCAATAAAAACTGTCTTACCAAAATCTATCGCACGCTGTTGATCCCATAAAGCATTTACATAATGCCTTGCGAGGGAACACATACCTACTGGAAATTAACGAAGCGGCAAATAACCAATCTTTCGAATTCTCAGGGCCTCGAACTATAGGAACATCGCACTGCAGCAAGCGTACGCCTCATAAACCGGACAGGAAGCAATTAGGAATTACTGGAACTAGGAAACTATTTCAAATTTGACAGTTACCTCCGAGGTGAGCAGTTCCAACAGATCACTAACAAAATTCAACATACTAATAAAAGAGTTTCTGCTCAATAAAAAGCTTCTTTTCATCTCACCAATAGATGTCTCTAGTGAAGTTCTAGTGATTCGAGAATAATGTTTCAAAATTGGTTCATATATATAGAGCTTCCAAGAATTTGAGTAGTGTGGTTGTCAATAATGGGTAGAAAGGGTGAATGTTACACGTGTGTAAAGTGATCACTTAAACCAGCCTATGACGGTCGTCAGCCCCATAAATGCTCAGACTTCCATATTCTTCTTCATCTTTGATGAGATGTCAAAAAATAATATGAAAATTCAACAAGTTCATTAACTGATAATAACAACATTTTGATGTGTCCAAATACTCGTTTTCAAATCTGCTCCAATTAGGAGTTATTTTTAATATTATTTTTCGACATCTTAAAATATGTGAAGAAGTATATGGAAGTTTGGGCAATTACGGGGCTTACGACCGTCATAAGTTGGTTTAAGTCACTTTACACACGTGTAACATTCACCAATTCTACCCATGATTGACAACCACACTACTCAAATTCCCATACTAAGCCCCGTAAATGCTCAGACTTCCATATTCTTCTTCATCTATGTTGAGATGTCAAAAAATAATTTTACTGATAATAATGTAATATCTATCCATTTTTAATTTAAACTTCACTCGGTTAATACCACTATTTCAGAAAGTCTAATGAGACACGTATTTCGATGCATTCCGCTAACCGTTTTTTGAAAATGAGCGGAATTCATCGAAACACGTGTCATAATAAATTATAGAGAAAAGTGGTATTTCTAAGTGAAATTAAAAGTAAAAATACAACAACTTTCAATTGAGACATACGACTCCTTACCTGACCAATTGAAAGTCGGATTAATCAGTCAGTATGTATGAGAAGATGCATGAATGTGGAAAAGGTGAATATTGTTTGCAAATACAGATGGATTTGGCGTTCTATTCTCTCTGCCTACCCCGGGGGAAGCGGCGTAGTGGTTAGTTAGTTAGTTATAAAATGAAAATTATTATTTTTAATTAATGTTTCACTTAGTAAATACCACTATTTCTTAAAATTTACTGTGACACGTGTTTCGATGCATTCCGCATCATTTTCAAACACCGTTTGCGGAAAATGATGCGGAATGCATCGAAACACGTGTCACAGTAGATTTTAAGAAATAGTGGTATTTACTAAGTAAAACATTCATTAAAAATGGATAGATTTTACCACAAAGTGACTGCCGAATCAATATATGAAAATTATTATATATAATGGTTTAAAATAAAGTAATAGTTTCTAATTTGTTTGCAAAACTTAACGTTCTCACTGCCTATTGACAAAGAACTTCTGTATTATAAAGTATTATGCATGATTTTATTTAAACAACCCACTAATTATTATCAACACCCGTGGATAATAATGTCGGTATAATTCAACATTAATGGTTTGTAACGAGGTATAAAATTTAGTTAATTGTTTTACTTGCATGAAATTTAACTATTATATAATTCGTATGAGTTGTTTTACGTCTGTATGCTTTGACTTTCTACCCTGCTGATTTAATGGAATGGTATATTCTTGCATTCGGCAAAATATCACCTCTTAATTAATGCAATTACGTAAATTATACTCGATCAATTAGAATTGCTGAATTAAATCTGCAACGTTCTTAATTGCGCCCTCCCGATGTTTGCGTATATCGTGCAAGAGGAAACGCCGCAAAGGAAGAAGACGTTGGGGTCATTATAAGGCGGCAACCGGAAGAGTGGGTACCGAGACACCGGATGTTCCGAAACAAGTTGTAGCACGCGAGCGTCCGCTTCCTTCGGCTTTGTTATTCCACCGGATCGCCACCCAACACAGCTCGTTGGCTGGCTCCTTAACACAAGCATTATTTTAAGGACTCAATATACCAAACATAGTTTCATACAAAAATAGTACATGTGAATCTCAGTTTCACATTCTAAATAAATTTTGATTTCAATTTCATTTGATAAATACTAAATCTCACTATTTTTTAAAATCTATTGCGATACGTGTTTAGATGCATTCCGCATCATTTTCAAAAAGTAAAATTGAAATAAAAAATGTATAGATATTATCAGAAAGTGACATGCAGAATCAATTAATGAAATTAAAACTATTTATTTATTCATGACATTAGTGCTTTTTTCAATCCTTTATAGTAATAATGAATAATATAAAAGATCATAGTTAGTTACAAAATGGTACGATTTCAAAATACTCGTAAAACAGTTAAACGAACAGTTTCTTACTACAGCATTAAGTTAAATATTCAGCGTGGTTTAAGTTAATTTTTTAATGTTTTTTTCGTTATTTACATAAAACACTCAAAGAGACAAAAAAAACATTAAATTAAACTTTTTATTAAGAAGTAAACTTACAATTCTACTAATTTGACTATGTTGGCAGCGAAAATTATTTTGAACAATAATTTGTATTTTTTTAACATTTTAAATAACCAATACAACTCGTATTTAACTGTTTTTTTTTTATTATTTTTAAATAGGTAATCTTTAGTTATGCATGTACTAAACAAGGAAGTTATAAAGACATAGAAATTGTTATATTATATATATATGTTTATAGTAGTATAATAAATTCGTCAACAAATTTAAATATCAAAATACTATTATAAAAACCGTTCGCTAAGCTTTATTGATGAATGAGGAAGACCTGATGTCTTTAAATCAAATCTAAGCTCGCGAAGAGAGCTTTCAATGCTATATATATATATATATATATATATATATATATATATATATATATATATATATGTATATATATATATATATATATATATATATATATATATATATATATATATATATATATATATATATATATATATATATATATGAATCGTAATACCATATACTTTTGGTTTTAGTTATCTTTTATTTAATATTTTATTGTTTGTTAATTTCAATAAAATAATAAACCGAATCCTTTCAATATGGCGGACTGATGTTGAATCACCACTGTCGTCATTCATAAAAATTTCCATATTATAGTTTGCATGTATGTGTGAAGTAAAAAAAGGTGCCCATTGACGATGCTGCGCTGTGATTGTGTTGGTGTGGTTGTACGCATCACATGGTTTGTCTTGTATGAGTGAGTAGTGAGGCATGGACACGTTTACAGGCACAGACAGCAGATGATTGTTGTTTTGGGTTTGTTGTATTTCCTGTAAACACGTATGTATAGGTACCTGAACGATCTTTACGGAGATAAATTTTACCTCCTTCGCGTTCTTGGTATCCTGGTATTTTCATATACATTTTGATGTTATCGTAGATATAATATTTATTTATTAATATTAAAATACCACAAATATGAAAAAAAAACACAATTTCTTTACAAATTTAACATTACGTTTTTTATTGTTAAACTTTAAGATTTTTATTTAACTTAAAGGATTAGGTAGTAATAAATTATGAAGCTGGTATATTCGTAATGTCAAAAAAATTATCGCATGCTGTTAGTGTCAAAAAAATTATTGTAAAATAAAAATAAATTTTCAACATCAAAATATCCTGTCGACCTTTTTTTGTTCGATCCAGCGGGGTATTTGTGTTTTACGTGGAAAAGCTCTCCTTAATTTATGAATTATTTAATTCTAAAAAGTAATAGATAAATCTCATTTTTAATAAAAAAAAAAATCTCGACAAATATCACTTATAGGTTCAGTGATATTTGTCGAGAAGAAGATATGTTTCATGTTTATGTAGATCGCGATAATATTGGAAATTTTATATATGCTGTTTAAGAGAAATAATTATTCAGATTTTTATGTCCACTGATTCTTTCATCGGTATTATTTTACTCCAAAATTTATATTTTTGGGTAAAAAATGTCTTGGTAGAGAGTTGAATCAACTTTTGTTACATGAATGACTTAGACTTCGACTAAGATCTAGTATATTATGCTGAAATGAGTCCAAGTGAGTAGTCCACAAGTATAATTATTTTATTTCAGGAAATGAATTTATACAAGCATGTGAATAGGATAACGCACTTGACACATGTAAGTTTTATAAAATGTACTTATGTATATTTCTAGTGTAGGATGATTTAATAGACTGGGAACGCAATGTTACATACTTATACGACACGAATTAAATTACCAGCTGAGATCTGATACTCAGTGTGACATCACAGATGTATAGGGTTGCCAGACGTCCCGGTTTTCAGGATTTTCCCATTTTATACATTATTTTACACAACAATCACTTGATTTACTGTTTTTGTTATCATTTTGTCTTATTTATAAGTGCTGGGTTACCAATAAGCTCCGTAGTGTAATGGTCATCACGCTCGGCTACCGTACTGGAGGTCCCGGGTTCTATTCCCAATTTCAATATTTTTCAAATATTACCCTGGACAGGTACCTGAAGCGCAGGGCTGATCACCTTTCCTGATCAAGCTAATACTGCATTTATATGATGCAGTGCCTTATGCACCATCGGGTGAGGGTTTTAAGAAGAAGAAGAATAACCAATATACATGTTTTGTTTATGAAAAATATGTTTTTTTTATTGAAGAAATTGATTAAAGCATAGCGCTGGTGTCAGGTGAAACATCAGTTTGTAATAACTGTTCCATTGCTTTTATTATACACGATTAAAATTTACCGATTGAAAGGGTTGATTGGATAGAGTACATAACTTCATTTATACCAAAAGTTTTCCAAAGTAAAAATGTAGTTTGTAACTACTTTCTCGTCAGTAAAATATGGTGACCATATACTTGTTGCTCCTTTAAAATTATGAATGTAATAAAACCTATTCAACGCCTTTCTCGAACCTGCGCAAAAAGATCCAAAAAAGGACACGATCAACCGTTTCAGAGCTTTAGTTTGATCTATCATTTTTCAGTAGGGTTGAGCTAAGATAGTGAAATTCCCATCGTTTATCAGCGAATTAGTACTCACTGTGTTATAGAATGATAAACCTTGGACACGTCTCATTTATTACATCTGTTTTATCCAATTCATGTGACGATACGAAAAAGAAAATAAAATATACAAGCAAGAATGAATACGAGTACACACATGTATTAGATTTTGAGTAAAATATATAAATTACAATTATTTTTCTGTTTTTACAGTGCTGTGTTCAATACTTAAAATTCTTTTGCTACCGTACAAAATGAACTATGCTGGATTCTCAAATAACTGACTGAACTTAATATTTATTCACTCTGAAATAGCATTGTTTATAATAAAGGATGAACAATCCAATTCATGGATTAAATTTTATTTGAAGGTTTTATGGAAGTTTGGCCATTCACAGAGCTTACCACTTAAAAATGGCTAGTGAAGTTATATTCTACCCATTTTATTTTAAATCAATTTGTTAAAGAAACATACAGTGCGTTTTAAGTGTTATCACAAGGTTTTTTGAAAGATATTTATTTACGATACGTGTTTTCACATAGGAGCTATTTATATAAGAATTTGTATTCATATGTAAACCTATATTGCTATCACATCTCAATATGTTTCTTTGTAAAATCTAGTTTATAAAGTGAAACTTAAGTTGAAAATAGATTGATATTACCACAAAGTAACTGTCAAATCAATTAGTAAAGTGACTAGTAAAATTTTCATAACCAGATATACAAATATAACCAAAATATGTCAAATTCAGTTGGAATTAATAGGTATAAACAATATGACTGCATAGAAACATACCATAGAGCATAGTGTAAAGTGTAAAGTACAAAGTACAGAGCTTTAAGCTGATGTACATACGTAATATACGTATAATGTATCTGTAGAGTATAAAGTGTTAAATTTATGACATTCACAGAGATTTGCAGCAAAACCAACTGAGAATGCAGTCATTAAAAAAATAAATTATGAATGTAATTCTATCAATCATCCCATAATCATTTATTATTCAGTACGAGGTTTTTATTAGAAATTAAAGCCAATAGTAATAAATTGCAAATAAGAGTCAAAATAAAAATGAATGAACATTTTGAGTGTGTCCAGATACTTGTTCACTAATTTCATAAATTGCATACATACAGTACATAAAAAAGATCTCTTCTTAATAAAAGCTCAAAACATATTGAATTAAAAAAATGTGTCGTGTGTTTTTCAATCATGGGTAGAATGGTGAATTTTGCACGTGTGTAAAGTGATCACTTAACCAGCCTATGATAGGTCTTAAGCCCTGTAAATATGCAGACATCCATATTATTCTTTATCTGTGTTAAGATATCAAAAAATGTAAATAAATTTATAATTTTTAAAAAGGTTTACGAACTGAGTTTTGAATTTGTCCGACAATTCCCTTTTAAAATTATTACATTTTCTGGGAAAAATTTAAGTTATACAATGATAGGGAATACATGAATACAAATCTTTAACGGAAATGTTTACTTCAAGGGCGGTTAATCCAACATTTAATATCCACGAGAAATACTTCAGTTTGCCAACAAGAACACCTGACGCTCACACGAGAAACAAATGCAAATTTTAATGAACGCCTTCATAATCGTTACATTATGATACTGCATGGGAGTATAATCATATCGTGTTTCAGCCACCCTGCCTTCACGAACGTCTGTAATACGCGCGCAAAGTTCCTGTCACACATCACTAACCCGTATCGCGTACGCGCGGTCAGTTCAGTACAAATGAAAATTTTTAAATATACGGAAATTGCCTTGATAAAAAACATAGTAAATTGACATTCCAACATGGATTTTAAAAAGTGGATAAACCCGCAAAGCCTCTATTTTAAAGGCTCTTGTGCAGGTAGGATAGTTAAGATAGTAATGTTAGATGTGAAAAATACATCGCAAACACCCCAGGCCAATTGAAAATAAATATTTCTTGAATTCAATTTGCAATTGGTGGGAATCGAATCCGCGACATCAGTTTCGCAGTCGAGCGTCTACCCACTACGCCACAGCGCCTGTCTAAGATGAATAAGAATATGGAAGTCTGGGTTTTTACAGGGCTTATGACTTGTCATGGCTGATTAATTGATCACTTTACACGTGTAACATACACCATTCTACCCATGATTGACAACCATACTACTCGTTTTTTTTAAACTCATACATAAATCACAAATCAAATGACGCTTTTTGTTTGAGTTCACGGGAGCCATCTTTGCTTAGTTTGAATAAGTTTTACTTTTAACAGTTTATTTACCATAATGGCAGCGTCATCGTTTGAAGATAACAGCAACGCACACACACTTAACATTGCTCGCGGCGGACAGCATATTCCTAAAAGCTGTTAAAAATTGTATACTTAAATTATGTACCCACAAGCATTGTGAAATTGAATATCATTTCTTTCTTTTTTATTTAACCTAACTGAGCCACAAAAACGCGTGGCTGGGTACAGCTAGTTAAAAAAATCAAAAACCTGTTGGTATATGCATACTACATATTGGAAATAAAAACAGAGGTCAGGTGATTAAGTGATGAACTAGTGGTATTACAGCGCCGACAAAGGAGATGCGAGCTGATAAGGAATGGAGGGTTCTGAAATTACCGACTCGCTTCAAGCCAATTGCTTTGAAAAGAAGCCGAGGAATGCAACGCAAAAAATATATGCCTCGATGGTCTAAAGATAAGTTGTTTGCAGTTACTTAACATACATATATTATTATCGTCTCTATTCAGACTTTGAGATAATCGATTCAGCTTTCAATATTTCCGTTAAATACAGCAATCGCAGCATCAATAAACAGTTATTTGGGTTAGTAATTAACTGTTTAGAACTAATAAAAATCATCTACTCGGTATGATCATACAAGTACATAATCATTTTATTAATAAAGTTACTAGATACGTGAATATGCAACGGTTTCAGTGATAAGACGGTAATGATCAATAATCACCGGTTATTATTGAAGTGAACCGAACTACGTGGTTACGGTAATATTCCTTTTCAAAGAAACGATTTAAAATTTACCGGTTACGGTGGTCGTATCATTCAGTTACCGGTAACGATGTCAAAAATTTAAATACAATGATAAAAAATTGTTTTATGGTAGTTACAGGGTAAAATTTCTAGCAAAGTCAAAAAATCACTTAAAAAAACAAAGATGTTTTTGTGAGGGTATAGGATATGCATCCTACTTGATACTACTGTAATAATGGTGAATTTTCTAGAAAATAAGGTATTATTTTATAAATTGTTATAACATATACCAAGTAACCGATTGGGATTGATTCATTTTACAGACAATTTTAACTATTTGGTCTGGTGTATATTTTTACAATTTAAAATTTTATAATGGAGTAGTTAGTAAAATTTTATAATATGAAACTAAAACTTTGTTTTCAATCACTTTTATTTTTGGAACTTTTCTGCAACCGGTCAAAACCTTTTTCAGGAATGGACATGTACTGTACATGTCTATTCCTGAAAATGACAAAGTTTTGGTAGCAAACAGTCGGAGAAAAGTACTAAAAATAAAAGTAGTCAAAAACAAAGTTCTAGTTTTATTTTAAAAACTAAAGTTTTTTTTGACTTGAACTGAAAAGTATTGCGATTATTTAATTCTAAGGAAAAATTCAACCATGAAATAATCAACGTCCCATTTATGATGGCCGATTGTCAAAATATCAAATAACCTGTTGTTTAGAAACATTAGGGTTCGTGCTTCGGTTAGGATAAAGGCGATTGTATCATTTAACCATAATATTTATTACTTAAAACCGATCACCTATCACCTTCAAATCTTCCACCTGCTCAGACGATTAAACGCTCAATTTATTTCAGGGTTGACGTCTGGTGTTCGGCTCAGCGAGAAATGGAAGTCGGGCTTTAAAGATTTAATATGTAGGTCAAAATAAAATACATGCCTAATTATTTGTGTTATGAAAATACTCACACATCCTTTGACTAAATCATTCATTTAAGGCAAGACATTTGAAATATGCAAATGCTCGTTAATGAATCTAATTGTCAAATTAACGAAATAATGACACTTAATTGGTATTTAATAAGTTTGCAGCTTGCATCACAGGACAGGTGAATGAAGAAAAAAAAATAATTTCCTTAACATATTCGTGTGTTTGAAAATATATTTTAATCGCCTCCATCGTGAAGTTGTTAGTACGTTTAGCTACCGACTAAAGGTTCAGGGTTCGATTCCCAGGGGGTTCAAAGAGAAGGTCTTTAACTGTTGTATTATGTAGAGGAGACAAAAGCCGACACAAACAGAACCAAGAACCAACTCAGAAGATCGTAAATGAAAGTATTAAGGACTATGATAATGAGGATATCCGTGATTTTATCAGATAACTTCACAAACCATCCCTAAAAATCCAAAATAGAGTAAAATCACACATTTATTTTGACCAACCATGGGAATCGAACCCAGGACCACGGTAGTCAAACGCAGCGACCACTACATTATAGGGATAGATAACTAATATTAAATAGTTAAAAGCATTAATGATTTAATTTTTGACAACTTTTAACAGCGTCAAGCTTCCAGAGTATAATTGTTTTTTATTTCTCTTCAAGCGGCGTCGATAAACGGTTGTAAATTAATTTCCTAATTTGGTCACGTATATTTTCAATCAATTACAATTAAAACAACGTATTTGTTTTCTTTTTCATCGAACAAAAGAGAAGTAATACCGAAGTAAATAAAAAACAACAACAAAAAACATAGAAGTCGAACATTAAAGCCGATATTCCATTAATGGAACCGTGATATTCGATTAAGAAATAAAAGTGGACATTGTATTTTACGAAATTTTGTCACAAAGCATCGGTTGAAATAAAATCAGATTCTGTTTCGATTGGAGTCTATTCTCGAAGAAAGTCGGCGTGAAATCTACTGGAATAATCGATAGCATGGCCTCATCATGTGGAACTTCGACTTTTCTTAAAAAATTGGAAAAAATAGTGTCTTCTTTCACAACTTTGACCTCAACAATTGATAGATTCACTCAAAGTGTCTCAACTTGAGATATCTATAACAGAAAAAGAAAAGGTTACATTTATTGAGAGTGTTCAAGACGCTTATATTGTGATTTTTTTTTAAGGATGATCGAAGATCATGTGGGTAAGGCAAGAAAAAAGACTATTTGACTAGGGTGTTTGATGATGTTTTAATAAGACGAAACGCGTCTCCACGATCAACTTGAAGGTAGACGACTACCGGGCAGACCACCAAAGAGATGGATTGACAGCTGGGAATCGACATCACAGGAGGCTAATCCCTCTTAAATACAGGCCACAAGGCCTTCATCAAGAAGAAAAAGAAGACGAACACTGATGACAAGTTTAATATGCATTTAACGGACTCTTGCTTCCGACCCGACAAATTTTCTGCATAAGTAAGCATTGACATGTATGCATTTTCCTGGGAAATCAATGTGGGTCAGACAGCGCAGTTTCTATTTGCGCTGTATTATTTGTATGCAAAGCAAAACTAAGGAAATACTTTAGGAATTGTAGTATGTAAATGATTCTATAGAATTTGGAGATATGATTACACTGCTGACTATTCATAAGAGAGAGGTTAGATACTTAATTATGCCATAATTTTAAATGATAATTTATTATTGTACATTTGTAAGTATATCTACATCAAAGCAACCGAGAAAAAATAGATACGTATAATTATTAATTTAAAGAAAAAAAACTAGATTTAAAATATATTTGCTTTTATCGAAAAGTTACTCCGAGAGAATTCTGGAATAATTTAATTACTTTAAATATTATATACAAACAGAATCTCCCCGTAAAGCATAAAAAATGCCAAAAACGCTCTATAGTATTTTGATATAGTCAAGGTTTGAACCTTATACCTACAGATTTTTACATTGATAAAAATAAATATCAGATTTTTTTTAAATTAAGTATTTTTATTTTGTTTTATTTCATATCATTTTTTTTTAATATTTTTAATACACTATGAAGCTTTATAAAAAATACATATTTATAATCGGAATGAATATAATTGAACTGAATATTTATAATTTGTTTTCAACAATAATCGTAAAATAAAATATCCAAACCATTAGCGATCATATTATACAATATTAAGAACTTAACATGGAAGTTCATCAAGGAATATTGATCAAATTTATTTAGTGCTTCGAAAAATCCAATTTTATAACATGAATGATTTATGAATTTTAGTCAAA
This sequence comes from Brachycentrus maculatus, assembly GCF_059751285.1. NCBI lineage: Eukaryota > Metazoa > Arthropoda > Insecta > Trichoptera > Brachycentridae > Brachycentrus > Brachycentrus maculatus. The sequence goes on along the minus strand of NW_028281023.1, from coordinate 1,219,545 downwards.
TTAAATAAATAAGAAAAAAGAAAAAAAAAACTAAAGGTTGTATTCTGTAAATGCGGTTTATTCGTTTTGGTTTCAAAAACCTATGCATATTCAAAGTATCTCTATGAAATACTCATATGCATAGTCACATGAGAATGAAATACAACACGATTGTTTGTATTAGTACCCATACTTGAATACTGATTAACCTAAGTGTAGGCTACTGAATCCATTTATACATAATATATTATGAATCTACTACTTAATTCATCACCTCCTGCATATTTATGAGAACCTGGAAAAATGACTTTCTTTTAACAGTTAGCGACTGATTACGTATTGTATATTTTTTATGATATACACTGAATGCATTATTTCAAAATATAGTATAACCGTTGGTGCAAATTTCGTTTTTTTTAAAGCAAAATTGACACAATATTAAGCAAAGCAATAACGGCTCAGGATATATTCAGACAAATGGGACAGTACCGTTCGTATTCACTTGTCCTGGTTTAACTGTTCTGCCTCTACGCTGAAATTCTTTTAATATACGTGCGTATGCATCTCCACTTTACGATTAAAATAATAATAAAAATAATTTAAATATTGTATTAACCTAAATGTTTAAGTGACTTACGTGAAAATGCCTTAGCTAACGATCATGGTCCACGATTGGGGCTGTTTTGGTGCATATCTGTGGAAAAAAATAAAAATAAATTATTTGTTGCATGTAAATAATGAAGCTGAAATAAACACGTGTTTAATAAATACTTAAATGTTTAGGGGTATGTTTCAAAGCTTGTTTGGTAAATAATTTATTACGCTAATATAAGACCATAAATCTATAAATTAGTAACACCAAAAGCTTAAAATTGAAACTTTTATTCATAGACATGATAAATAATAATGAATTTAATAACCAAATGACATTAACGAAAGCCTTAAACGATCGGTAAAAACACGAAAAAGCTCTCAAATTTATGTACATTAATACAATTTTTTTAGGGTATTCAATATTTATTTCACCGGCCTTTTTTTCGTTTTGAGGTATCGATTAATTCAGCAGTCACTTTGAGATAATATCCATCCATTTTTCATTTTAGTTTTACTTGATAAATACTACTATTTCTTAAAATCTATAATAAACCCATAATTAACAATATGACAATGACTAAAACCTCCTCCCTATTGTCTATGTTCCTTCGGTTAAAAATGAAAATAAAAATAACAAACAGATCCTACCCCCTCTTCATTCTTCAAGGTCCCGCAACAATAAATTTTAGCAATATTTTATATCGGACACTGAATTATTCACAGATGAAATATCAATACATACATATTATAGGCATGCTTAGACTTCCACCTTCTTACTTATAATATAAAATTAAGACTTACGTTCAAATACGGAGTTTTAAAATGACGTTGAATGCATCAAAACACGTGTAACAATAGATTTTAAGAAATGATGGTATTCACCAAGTAAAACTTCAATTAAAAACTTAAAAATTATTCTAAGAATGATACGATTTGATTTCAAATCATTATTATTTTAAATTTATATTTGAATTTCAATATTTCTATACGCAATGTAACCATACGACGGTAAAGTATAAGAGCTGTGTGAGATTTCTTCAACGACTAGTGTAAAAAAAGTAAAAAATGCCTTAAATAAATAATCACTGATTACATTCACACTTCTCACGGGTCATCGCTTTAGTAACGGTCTGAACCTTATACAGAGTCATTCATAATAGAGATAGAGATAAGCGCTGGTACATTCACACTTCTCACGGGTCATCGCTTTAGTAACGGTCTGAACCTTATACAGAGTCATTCATAATAGAGATAGAGATAAGCGCTGGTACATTCACACTTCTCACGGGTCATCGCTTTAGTAACGGTCTGAACCTTATACAGAGTCATTCATAATAGAGATAGAGATAAGCGCTGGTACATTCACACTTCTCACGGGTCATCGCTTTAGTAACGGTCTGAACCTTATACAGAGTCATTCATAATAGAGATAGAGATAAGCGCTGGTACATTCACACTTCTCACGGGTCATCGCTTTAGTAACGGTCTGAACCTTATACAGAGTCATTCATAATAGAGATAGAGATAAGCGCTGGTACATTCACACTTCTCACGGGTCATCGCTTTAGTAACGGTCTGAACCTTATACAGAGTCATTCATAATAGAGATAGAGATAAGCGCTGGTACATTCACACTTCTCACGGGTCATCGCTTTAGTAACGGTCTGAACCTTATACAGAGTCATTCATAATAGAGAGATAGAGATAAGCGCTGGTACATTCACACTTCTCACGGGTCATCGCTTTAGTAACGGTCTGAACCTCATACAGAGTCATTCATAATAGAGATAGAGATAAGCGCTGGTACATTCACACTTCTCACGGGTCATCGCTTTAGTAACGGTCTGAACCTTATACAGAGTCATTCATAATAGAGATAGAGATAAGCGCTGGTACATTCACACTTCTCACGGGTCATCGCTTTAGTAACGGTCTGAACCTTATACAGAGTCATTCATAATAGAGATAGAGATAAGCGCTGGTACATTCACACTTCTCACGGGTCATCGCTTTAGTAACGGTCTGAACCTTATACAGAGTCATTCATAATAGAGATAGAGATAAGCGCTGGTACATTCACACTTCTCACGGGTCATCGCTTTAGTAACGGTCTGAACCTTATACAGAGTCATTCATAATAGAGATAGAGATAAGCGCTGGTACATTCACACTTCTCACGGGTCATCGCTTTAGTAACGGTCTGAACCTTATACAGAGTCATTCATAATAGAGAGATAGAGATAAGCGCTGGTACATTCACACTTCTCACGGGTCATCGCTTTAGTAACGGTCTGAACCTCATACAGAGTCATTCATAATAGAGATAGAGATAAGCGCTGGTACATTCACACTTCTCACGGGTCATCGCTTTAGTAACGGTCTGAACCTTATACAGAGTCATTCATAATAGAGATAGAGATAAGCGCTGGTACATTCACACTTCTCACGGGTCATCGCTTTAGTAACGGTCTGAACCTTATACAGAGTCATTCATAATAGAGATAGAGATAAGCGCTGGTACATTCACACTTCTCACGGGTCATCGCTTTAGTAACGGTCTGAACCTTATACAGAGTCATTCATAATAGAGATAGAGATAAGCGCTGGTACATTCACACTTCTCACGGGTCATCGCTTTAGTAACGGTCTGAACCTTATACAGAGTCATTCATAATAGAGATAGAGATAAGCGCTGGTACATTCACACTTCTCACGGGTCATCGCTTTAGTAACGGTCTGAACCTTATACAGAGTCATTCATAATAGAGATAGAGATAAGCGCTGGTACATTCACACTTCTCACGGGTCATCGCTTTAGTAACGGTCTGAACCTTATACAGAGTCATTCATAATAGAGATAGAGATAAGCGCTGGTACATTCACACTTCTCACGGGTCATCGCTTTAGTAACGGTCTGAACCTTATACAGAGTCATTCATAATAGAGATAGAGATAAGCGCTGGTACATTCACACTTCTCACGGGTCATCGCTTTAGTAACGGTCTGAACCTTATACAGAGTCATTCATAATAGAGATAGAGATAAGCGCTGGTACATTCACACTTCTCACGGGTCATCGCTTTAGTAACGGTCTGAACCTTATACAGAGTCATTCATAATAGAGAGATAGAGATAAGCGCTGGTACATTCACACTTCTCACGGGTCATCGCTTTAGTAACGGTCTGAACCTTATACAGAGTCATTCATAATAGAGAGATAGAGATAAGCGCTGGTACATTCACACTTCTCACGGGTCATCGCTTTAGTAACGGTCTGAACCTTATACAGAGTCATTCATAATAGAGAGATAGAGATAAGCGCTGGTACATTCACACTTCTCACGGGTCATCGCTTTAGTAACGGTCTGAACCTTATACAGAGTCATTCATAATAGAGAGATAGAGATAAGCGCTGGTACATTCACACTTCTCACGGGTCATCGCTTTAGTAACGGTCTGAACCTTATACAGAGTCATTCATAATAGAGAGATAGAGATAAGCGCTGGTACATTCACACTTCTCACGGGTCATCGCTTTAGTAACGGTCTGAACCTTATACAGAGTCATTCATAATAGAGATAGAGATAAGCGCTGGTACATTTGGAGACCGTTTGTCGGTAATATTGTTGACATTTACAAAAAATACACCACGAGATATCACGACACATTGTATATTATGTGCGCAGAGGTTCACAAACTTAAAGCCCTGTATTCAATATTTATTCATTTTATTTAAACCAGGGTACATTTAACGTAATTTTTTTTTTCTTAAAACAACGTTTTTACTAAAAAAATAAGTTTTTATTCGAAATAAATATATGATTTTGAAAAGAAAAGTTACTAAAAAGTAAGGAGTTTAAAAAAATACATTTTTAAAATTAAATATTTATCAATATGTATTCTAAATCATAATGTTACAAAACGCTATATTTTTCAGAAAAATAAAGTTTACTAATTTAATAAGTTCAGAGGTTCTTTTAGTGATTGTCGTTCTGTTGCGTGCAACAGTTTGAGGATTACTGGAATATGGCATTGTGTTAGAAACATTCATGGTTGATGTGTTCCCATATTCATTATCTAGCCTGGACTGTCAACTTACAAACATACTCGAAGTGCAGGGCTGTCAAAAGTTATTTTTTTCTAAGAAATTTACTAACGTTAATTAGCTTTCAATAAATGTTTTAAAAATCGCGATAAGATAAATAATTAATCCCTTTACGAAAATGACTCTTTATAAATATCCGAAATGATTAAACAATCAAAAAAGGAAGTCGGTATTAAAAAAATAAAGTTAAAACCTTAAATGTATGACTGAGATATTAATCCTTTTTTACTCGCACAACATCCAGCTGCAGGCTTCTTTTAATCAGAAAAAAGGAGCAAGATCAATAGCTTCGAGACAAAGAGCTTAAAAACTCCTTTAAAAGTTTATGGACAAAATTATATGGTTGTTTTAAACAGAAATGTTCAATTTTCAATATTGAGTGTATGTTACAGTCAGGGTTTTCAACGTTGCCGATGAAATGCTCTAAAACCATATTTATCATTGCCATTGATTAAATTTTTCAAATGAATATAAAAGCATCTTCATTCATACGTTTTTGCGTATTTGTCAATATGGCATTTTCCACATCTATTTTGAAAAGCAAACATTTGAAAAAAATCCTTATTATACTTGTTTGATGATGAAAAAAAAGACATTTTCTGTTTTCGGAAATCTTCAAATAAAATATTATTTCAAGAGTGAAAATTATTGAAGCTTTTACAAAACACATCTCCTTTGCATTATCATAAATGTATTCGTTCCTGTCAATTATTCTTATAATCTTGTCCATATTGTAAATTCGATGACTGCATATAAAACCTGTTTACCTATGAATACGGCCGGAAATATAAATAATACAATGTATGAGGTTTTTACAAATAAAGTAAAGCACAAAAATTCAAATATTTATAATGCTTACATACTCGTATGTGGGAATAATATAAAAAAATATTAATAATAAATATGAAAAGCATTATTTCTTATTGCCTTTCGATAAAAGAATGCAATATCATAGTTTAATATAGTTATCGTCGTCAAAAAAAACACATACCTAAGTAAAAATTAATTTGATATTTTAAATGAAATTCTAAATAACGGTTATCAATATTTTATAAGGATTTTTCTAAAAAAAAATATAAGAAAAATATTGAATTTGAAATACGTTAAATTGGCATCGAGATAAAAAAAATTTTTCATTGATTTATCGTTTCCTTTGTGAAATAACATGATGATTTAAATATAAGAATGAAATACTTCTAAGATACCTCTTTTTTAAATTATTAGTACATAATATAAAAACGACTAGTTTCGGAAACTATAGACGTTCTCATCAATTGGTAAAAATACAAACTGTTGTTTTAAAAAGGAGTTCGCATTTTTACCTGTTGAAGAGAATGTATGTATGTAATTCGTTAACAAATAAATTTAAAGTAAAACGCAGAACGGGTACGTAACAAACACTAAATTTCTTGTTGATGCAGTTCCCTAAATTGCACGGTATATCGCTATTATGATCTCCGTTTCATTTTCTTTTGTTTTTTTGTGCATGTTTTTAGATGATATAAATCTACGAAAAATACTTGCTATAGAATGTAAATGCTCGAAATCTTGATGTAAAATAAAAGTTTCATAGGTATATTTTTCATATTATTTTTGACATCTCAATAAAGAGGAAGAAGGATATAGAAGTCTGCGCATTTATAGGGCTTCGACCATCATATGCTGGTTTAAGTGATCATTTTACACACGCGTAACATTCACCAATTCTACCCATGATTTACAACCACACTACTCAACTCAACTCGTAACACAGTAAGCACGAGCTCACTAGAGGCATCTATGGTGGGATAAGAACTAATAACTCCTAATTGTAGAAAATCCAGATTTGTGAACAAGTACTTGGACACACTCAAAATGTTGTATTTTTTTTTTAACATTACTTGATTATGTGGTAATCTGGAGGTACACAAATTAAGCTTCATACTGTATACCTAAATTTAAAATAAATTATTATTAAGTTAAAAATGTTTCGACACTGCTCTTTATGCCGGCCGTGTGTCCACCACATTTTTTATGATTTGTAAAAATAAACACAACATAAAAGTTCTTACGTAGGCATGCGTAAAATTATTGGAAATGTTTGTGTAAAAATGATATTTCCGGTTCGTATTCCAAGAACGGGAGCGGTTAGCGCAGAGGGCGCCGTGTGAGGCAACCCTGCCCAAGTCGACGTGATTTATTGCTTCCTTTTGCCCTATATGAGGGCCCTTGCACAACTCTGCTGATAGTCCATACGACAATGCTCCTTGTACGGGATGGAATTTTAATTAAATTATTTATGAATAATAATAAAAAATTATTGATAAATCAATTGAGCTGTTGTTTTCTTGGATTTCCCGGACAAGTAATACTAATCAATCTTAGGATCGAGCCTACCAGTCTTATAAAAAAATATTTAAAAAATGCTGCAAAACATATAAGTATGGCTGACTAAGTATTACACCCACCACTTAGTCAAGCTGGAATAAAGATTTATTATTATTATTATTAATACTACTACTTCTACTACTACCATCATGCCGTTTCTCCGCAGGGGTAGGATGATAAGATGGTACGCCACAGTCTTATACATACCTCCTCACTTCCTTCACATCCATACATCTAGTCATACATGCCCTCCCTTTACGCAAACTTTAGACACCACCAGATTTTAAGTTCTGAAGTCTTTTTCGGCCGTCCTCGTTCTGTTCTCCATATCACCTTAATGAACTCTTTCTGTAGTTATTTCATAATATCAGGATAACATAATATTAAGGAAATGTTCAAATATATGTATCTAATTTTTATCTTTTTTGAATCCCTTCAGGTTTTTAGAATTATATAAATAAGGTAAAAATAAATAAAATGTTTGTTTTTTAATATCTCCCATTAATAAGTGATTTGTTGTTCCTTAATTAAGTTCCAATTTTATAAGAACCAATATATTTTACTAACTTTTATAGCATCATGAAGTATATTTTCTACAGGATTTGGAAGATGGATGTCATAAAAGTATATGTATTTGAAATAAAAGCTTAATCTTGGCTTATTATTATTATTGACATACAAGCGCTTTAATTGATGTTACTTTAGAAAACTCCACATTAAACTGATAACTTAATAAGTTTGAACCTAATTTTATTTATATTTCTAGAAAAAAAACATTATTCTGCTCTCGAAACTACTTTCAAATTGATCGTCCCGATATCTTTTGATTTGCTGAATTATGCTTTATATTGGGTGATTTTTTAACTAAAATGGCGCTAAACAAATTCGGCATTTTCATCATTTTGTAGAATATTTTTATTAGGTTTATTTAAAATCTCGAATGTGAAAATTTCAGTACCAAATTATTTTCCACATTTTTGTTACACAAAGATTTGTGAAGGTACCTACGTACCTACGTATCTTTGATTCTCTCGTAGAAATTTTCATCAAACTTTGGTCGTTATATATTCTTTATAATGACATGTTGACAAAAACAGAAGGTTTAAAAAAATATTTAGATTCTATAAAATACAGAAGAAAAAAATAATATCCCCGATAAGCCATTTTCTAACTGTCCCCATAACCAACGGTAGTTAACAGCACTCGCCTTCATGACATGCATGTGTATGTTTATTTATTTACATACATTGCCTCGTATAATTGTATGTAATTATGCATTTGATTATAAACTTTTTCATACGTTTGATGTTCACGTGTTGGTACGAGTATAATTCAGTTGCAAGTATATTTACTGTACGACTAAATAAATTCTCATGAATTCGACGCCTCTTTTTTGGCTTAATACGTATGATCAATAATACGAGGGGCATAAGTAAAGTATGGTCTGCAAGCTTGCAGCGCTACGTAAAACTTGATAAAACTATCGCGTTTTTTTATCCTTTCCCTTCATTCCTCCCTTCCGCAGTGTCGGCGCAGCAGGCATTTGCGATGGACATCCCAATTATTGCTCCCGCTAGTGCGAACCTTGTTCTGCCATTAAGTTTTTGCATGCAAAGGAGGTTGCTCCGATTGAAAAAGGAAGAAGTGTACGCTCCAAAGTGCATTGAAGCGAAAAAATGTATGGATGTAGTGCAGAGAATTTTCTGCTGGACGTTGAAACGTTCATGATGAGGAGCGCAGCGGCAGGCCGTCGCATGCCTTGCAAGCGCGTTGAGTGTGCTTCACCGTCACCCATCGAGCAATTTGGATGGGAGATGATTGATCACCCACCGTACAGTCCAGACGTCGCCCCTAGTGACTATCATCTCTTTCCAGCCCTCAAAAAAGACTTGGTAGGGCGAAAATTCGAAAACGACGAGGGAGTTCAAGAAGCAGTTCTTATATTACTAGGGGAAGCCGGTTCGAGGAGGAAATACAAAAGTTCGTCTCCCGGATGCGGAAAGTCATCGAGCACGAAGGTGACTACATCGGAAAGTAGCTGAATGTTCATATTTTCTAACCATGTAATACACGAGAACATTGGCGATAAATATCATTATTTACGAAAAAATGCAGACCTTACTTTTCATATGCCCCTCGTAATAACAGTATTGTCTATGGATAATTTTTATATAATATTTATTTTTCTAAGAATACTACCTTAACATATATATCTGCTTAATGGATAACTGTTTATTGATATCCGATTGAAATGATATTCGTTAACTTTTTTGTTTATATTCCGATCTAGCTTATGTTTTTGATGCAAAATTGTCAAATGTTTCACGAACTAGATATGGGCAAAACACAACCAAATTTATGCACTGATAAGCGTTGAATGATCGAGTCGAAAAACCGAATTAGGCAAAGAGTTCTCGTGAAGAAGTCGTTAATTAGATTTTTGGATTCAATCGACCATCACTACCACAAGGGAGATTAAAAATTATATTTAATATAAAAGCAAAGAGCATCATTATATTAATAGAGGGATAATTGTAGATTGTTATTATTTGATGCTAAATCGGCAACATAAAAAGAATTCTAAGGGTTTTCTGCATAAAAATCATATTACGAAATACTCGTAAGTGCAAAGTCGGATGTCCTCGTTTTTAGTTATGTTAGGGTTAATCATCCGTTATGTCCCTATTTATTGTACGATATTAACACAATGAAGGTGGTGGAGAATAGTCTCGTGTGTCCATCAAGTTTATATTAATAATGAGAATATGGTTTATGAGGCTAAGGACCTCCGCTGTAATTGAGAGAAGAATTTGCTCTATATATAGATATCAAAGTGGCAATTGCAGTGCTTAAGTGATGATTTGCAGTGGGAAATGCGAATGATTGTCAGAATGAATGAAGTCATGAACCGTGAGACATGATTCATGATTCATCTTCTCAAGATTTCATATCTGTACTGGGATCGTTATATCGAAGTTCGAATATCGCATCGACACAAAAATGTCTTTGAGTTGTGAGCATATTCAAAATTTTGAAAATTAAAAATAATATACATTTTATATTTAGTGTTTCACCATAGTATCCAAAATCAATAGCAAACAAAGTATTTTTTGTCTGAAATGCACATTTTATGTAGATACTCTGGAGACATATTCAACTATTTCAGAAATCGTATCCAATATGTGAATTGATGTTAAAAAGCACTTGCCTGTCATGCTTTTTTAAATTTTATAAACACGTATTCAAGAGATGGAATAATAATTGGGAATCTACGTCAGATATTAAACAATATCATCTTAAATGGAAACACGAAAATTAAGAGAATTGAGAAAAATATGAAGAAGGTTTTATAGTTAGTTTTACAAAATAGTCACCATCTCATTCAATAAAAAGAAGCTTTCCTTTCAAAGACAGGTTTCGCCAGGAATTTCGGAATTAAATATTCGATATTGTTAACAACAAAACCTAGAGGTAAGCAGAACCTCGTCCATTAGGACCCCGAAGCATTTTGTATCGTTTTTCTTTATTTGTTGTTGGCCAAGACAAGGTCCCAAAAATGGGTGCATTATAAGGGCCGATGGGTGTTCAAAAGAGCCGGCCGCAGTCGTTCCAGGAAAGCGGGTCCGGAATTCCAACTTATCTCCATACGAGGAGATCTCTCACGCCTGAGATGGCGACCTTACACCCAACCGAGACAGGGCCGGATAAGCACTATATTTTTATTTTTAGTATCACAACTCGCTTGCAATCATGTTTTATGGTAAATCTGTTAAGATCAGACTGTAATACCTCAACGATTTGAATATCGGGCTAAAATACGTAAAACAAAAAATATCCCATCAGCCTTGGGGATAGATGCCGATCTAAGCTGATTATGCTGTAAAAAAATGTGTATAGTATTTATGAAATAGCAGAAATTGAACACAGTATTTCATGTTACTTAAAACCTCATTGTATCAATGCAGCATACACCTAGAAGAAAAGAAGGCTCTTCATACATAGTGAAAAAATGTATTTACTAACTGTTGCGGATGCGGATAGAAAACCTGAGTCAATTTTTATTGAAGAACGTTTTTTGCTAACCTACTTTAATACATTCTGTAGTATTAATGGACAGCATTCAGTATACAATATCTAATGATTGTTTGTTCGATTCCAGCCCATTGGTGGTTAAATTTTGTCTAAATTGAAAAAATTTATATCGATAAAATGAATATACAACAAAATATGAGTCCGACCAATAGACCCTTATGGAATCGAAGCAAAGTCAGATACTTCTAGAACAAAATCTTGACTTCGAAGCTCTGAGAAAAGAACTCTCCGATCTATAATCGGAAACATGTTGAGAGATCACGCAAGAAACATTGATATCCGAAGCACGTGTAAGACGGAAGATATCGTCAGATGAAGACGACAACAGAAGCGAAACTGGAATGAGCACGTAAACAGAGTAAACAGAGCACGTCAGAAGACAGACGTATCGTCCTCCAAGGAAATCCCGAAGGACGTAGACTCCCAGTAGACCCCTAAAATGTGGAGAGATAGCTTGCAGTCGATATCTTAAGAGGAACGGGCGGCGGAACAAACAGATCCCTAGAATCTATAGAATGACAAAGAAGAAGAATAAATAGAAGTTACTTCGAAACGATCTATGATGATGCGGCCATACTGAGTATCTTAGATAGAAAATTGGTCCTAGGGGAAGATGTGCTAATTATTATACTTTAAGACCAGTCTAGAGGCCAAGATCTGTCATTCCTAAGAATATGACATTGTGATAAATATAGAATAATAAAGTATCGATTTCATCACACTTTTTAGAGAAATCTATTGATTCTGATCAAATATTGAAGACGAAGCCTAATTTGCATGGAACGAATGAAAACAAGACCTGTCAATCCGAAGACGTTTAAATTATCATCGAAGTAATTACTCGTTTAATTAAAACGAAAGTTCAATAATTGATTTCCATGATTCAGTATGCCCTTTCTCTGCTAAGGTTATTGCACAACTACCATTGTAATGCACAAGTAATCGAAATAGTTGGATCGGTGAGCTGCGGGTTAAACGGCTCGGTGAATTCCTAATTATAATCAATAATATGGTTTCAATCTCGGCAACAAGATCTTAAGCAACATTATTCCATTTATACTGTTAAGTATGGCTTGAAATCTTCGTGCGCATTTCTTACTTTATCTCATTTTCCAGCATCCGTAGCCTGTAATTCTTCCAAAATTAATGTTATTTACTATATCAGTGGTAAGCTAAGGTGCTCAGATTTCCATCTTCTTTCATATAAAGAGGAACGATAGATGTTTCATATTTAGTTAAAATACCTATAAACTGTAAATGTTCCTTTGGGATTGAAAAAAATAGATCATCGATTTAAACGACAAGATAATCAATTTATATTTGAGAAAAAAATAATGGATCAAATCAGTCTGTTGTTCTCCTATTGATAAATATTTGTGTTTTTTTTATATCAATCTAATCGAAATTTCCTAAACGCAGGTCCCTTTCGAACACCCTTTTCGATCCTATTCACATTGTGGCACTCAAAGCATGCTGAAATTACCTTTTAGCTTTGTGTCTTTATTTGTATTCATTTGATATATTGAAAAACTGATTAATGTTTTAACCATACATTTTATAAAAACGACCAAAACGCGCATAGCTGTAACATACTGCCATGATAGCTGGTTCGATTCGAAACACAGAAGGTATCAGATAGCATTTATACATGGTACCACTTTTTTACTATCTTTCTCAATCAATTACATATACAAATTGGTTGGAAATATTTGTTTCTCAATCTGTATCTATGATTGCTTGATAATTTTTGTTTTTCAAGGTATTTTCGGGCATCCCGCAAGGTTCACACGTGTAACTGGATTATTTAAACGGTATAATTATTCATTAAATGGAACATGCCGCCATGTGATGGCCTTATTGTCAACTGCACCAACACTGTCGCACGTTTCAAGAACAATACCCGGGAAAATATGAATAAATTATTTATGTACATTACAGTTTTCGTTGAAACAAGGCGGGCTCGAATTTCTAATTCGCTTAAAATATTCGCTGTGGACAAGGAAAGCGAAGGCCTGTGAACTGTTGGAACATGTGACTGGGCCATATTAGAAATCTCATGCATTAAGCTTGTGTAATTTTTAGGTCACCTGTATAGCGTGTCATTAGCATAGCAGAAGCTTCAGCCTTTTATTTTTATAGATTTAAGTAATAATAGATACTTAAATGTTATGTCGATAAGGAACAACTGCGAAATTTTTATATTTCAGAGAACACAGGACTTCCCCATACTAATATGCAGTAGAAGGAGTTGTCGACCAACGGTTCCAGATTCAAATATACATATATTATTTTAATTTACATAATTCAATCCATTTCTACAATAAAATTATAAAATTCATACTTAAAACCTTTAATATATACGAGTAAGTTATTATAAATATTTAATTATTTTTAAAATATATGTACTTATTCCTTAAAATTGGATTCATTAGAAAAATTATAATAAATCATGCTTTTTTTAACACTTGCTTTGATATTTATTTAACATTATAGTAGAGTAGAATTTCGTCTTGCCTCTCACCAGTCTGGCGATGTCGGTAAAAGACCGTCACTGGTCAAATAAAATCATTGTAGAAAAAAACTAATACTACTACATCGACTACTTACACCATCACGCCATTTCCCCGAAGGGATAGGCAGAGAGAATGGAACGCCACACTCTTCAGTCCTGACATACACTCCTTGCTTCCTTCACATCCATACGTCTAGTCATACATGCACTCCAATTACGCAGACTTTTGATACATCCGTGCCAAGTCTTTTTCGGCCGTCCTCGTTCTGTTCATATTCGCCATATATATTTTCTTAGTCATTCTCTCGTTATCCATTCGGCGTTAGTTGTTATTTTATTACATAATCATGTTTAACAGACTTGTGCATATGGTAGGTGCATTCAGGTAGTGGTTTACAAGTTAGGTAGTTGGTCGAGTAGTGTGTGTGCATTGTGTGGATCACTGAGTGCATCGGGCGCATTGACACACGAGGCGCGGCGCCAACCATACCCCACATCGTGTGCACCAAGTCTTCACATAGAGGTGTTACTACCGCGTGCGTTCGTAAAGAACGAATATTACTGGTCGACGTGAATTTTATCATATGAGATGCTAAAAGTGTTCTTGGATTGTACACAGAAATAAAATAAAAAATAAATCTTTCAAAAATGGATAAAAATAGTAAGGAAGGAATGCTAAGCTGAGATAAGCATTTTCGATAAAATTAAGAAAGGTGTGTTGAGATGGTTTGGACATGTGGAGCGAATGAGTGAATAAAGAACGGTAAAACTAATTTACTAGACGAATGTACATAATTGGAAAAAAGAGCAGAGGAAGACCGAAAAAAAATTGGCACGATTAGGTATGTCAAATATTTGAAAGCGGTTAGGTTAGGGGTCGAAATAATAGGCGGATGTATGAGGAATTTTATGAACGTGTGAGAGGTGAAGAATGTTTGCAAAGTGGAAGCAAGTAATATGCAGGTATCTTGCCTCTCTCTTTCTATGAGGGGATATTCTATCAAGTTTAATTCCCGTCAACAACGACAAATTTTGGCAGAAGGCGCTAGATTAAAAAAAGGTTGAGAACCTGTGTTCTACGTAGAAACGCACTTGAGTTATGACAATAATTAGCCAATTTCAATGTTCATGTTTGTATTATGTAGTATATTACATTTATAGACATTTGTCGAGGTAATAAAGATTTGTTTAGTATTATCTGATGAGCGATGTTATCATGTATGAAGTATGAAGCGATCTTAATTTTATTTCGTGATACGACCATATTTTTGATAATACTTTTTTTTTAAATGATTTCGTAATGTGTCATTTACGAATGAATTCTTTGCTAGAATGTTAAAAAAATAAAGTTATATTTTGACGAAAATCCATAATCCTTTAATACAATTCAACAATCTATGAATAAAATTCAATATCATTCTATAAACGATTTAATAATCTCATGAAATTGAAATAAAAATAACAAAGTAAACATGTATGTAAAGGTAAGGGTATGAAAAACGAATGTGGAAGTGTGTGTAGAAGGTATGTTAAAGAAATAAGGCGCTACGATTCAAGTAAAGGAATGTTGGCAATCTGTAGGTATAATGCATTATTATGTATGAATGTATGCCGAACGAAGTTCTGTCGAGCAGATCTGCACCGCAAAACAGCCGTATAATTTTAAAGCTCCCTATAAAAGCTCTGACTGAAGCCGCAGACGTTATTCCTAGAAGTTGTCATTGACCCTAGCGAGCCTCACGGGAGGCTCTATCGGTCCCGGATCCTGAAACGTTCGTGAGAAAATGCCAAAATTTGGATTTAAGCATGGTCCTTCTTGCATTCTAAATAAAATAAAATACACTACGGATTAAAGATTTATGTACGAATATGACTTTAACTTAAATAATAAAAAAACATCATATTAATGTATGAAGTCTGGGTCACATACCATTTGTGGAGGTACTCACCAAAACGTTACATTTCCATTATAAATGATTTTAAGTATTCGGGAATTCTAGGTTTTAAAATTGTTATGTTTTTGTGCGATTTAATGATTTCATATTGGTTTAACACAGGATTGGTCACGTTTTGTTGCTACTTTAATTAAGATTTCGATAGAATACAGTAAACAGAACAGATTTGCATTTAAAGGATGTTTGTGCAACATAGGAAATTTAACTTTTTGGTGAGGACCTCCACATATAGGGCTTGAGATCATCCAGTGTTTCGCGAGCAAAGATTGTGTAATTACTAATAATTTTAAAGCCCTTATCACTACTAGGGGAGCATATTAAGTAAATACAAAACAAAGACATAATCCACCACCGTGATTTAGTGACCAGGATAACAGCATAAAGGGAGTTAGTTACTCTACTAGGGGATCTATGCTCCAATAGGAGACCGCCCCCGCCTACAGGCCAACTGCCACACGCCTCAGCCCTTCCCCTAAACCCTGGTAAAGTCCCGAGAAAAAACACCAGGAAGACTGTCTGCTCTGGTGATCGTATATCGGAGGACACCGAAACATTAAATACGTATGAAATATGTCTCTATCAAGCTAACCATTTTCTAAACCCAAATCCACCGCCATGAGGACTAAAATGAATAGTTTTATTAGAAAATTTAGTATTCCCACATCTCTTCAATGGAATTGAAACATCTCAGACGTTAGTTTAGTTTAACTTCTTCATCTTCTCCAAACCCTTATCCGCATCCCAATTGTGCATTAGGCACTACATCATATAAACTCAGTGTTAACTTGATCGTTAATATATGAAGGAAAGGTGATCAGCCGCCCACTTCAGATATATACAGTCCAGGGTAATATTGAATAAATATTAGTGTGAAAACAACTACTAGGATACTTAGTAGGATACTTTAGATTATTGAATCCTGTGCTTTCCTTGATATCTCTTGATCTGTACACATGTTATTTTATAATAAGCCAACGGATCGATGCACCATATCGGCTTCATCACATCCCCCATATCTGTTACCATACCATCCCTTAAATTTGCAGATTCACAGGACATGCCGACTGAACAGACGCATCTTCGCACAATATAACTACTTATGACTAGCTTACAACCTATTGTTGGTCGGTTTGATTGATTATATTCCTCTAATATCTCAAGTAGTATGTGAATCTCAACTGACAAAAAAATCGTTATATTAAACACAAACTTTATGGTTTACATTTTAAGTTCAAAATTGTCAACAAGTTAAAAGCCTTTTTCTTATGCAAAATAGATCGTTTTCATAATGACTTGATGAGGAAACGTTTAAAAATATCACATATTTTTGCGTGTAAACGCATTATTAAAGTATTGTTTTAATAATTAATAACATATTGACCCATGTGTTTCATATTCGCATCATTTGATGGTGTGTGCAAAACGAACCATTTAAAAATATACTAATATTACATTTGCTTGGCGGAAATCGAAAAACGTATAAGGGTTTATTTCCGAATTACTAATAATATTTTTTTATCAAAATACTAATCTTCTCGTATTTATATTAATTTATTATTACATCAAAATAACAAAAGAACGCGCAGTGTTATATCCGTTTTCAAATAATTATCTTCAAAATCAAAGATTACACGCTTAAATTATTACAACCTTTTAATAATATACAACACAAAATATGGTATATCGGTTTCAGAGAAAATGGTTTGTATATGGGAATCTTAAATTTTTTATATAATAAATAATGATGTTATGTAAGAAGAGGAACGTGGGATACTGTGGACCATGCGGACATTTATAATATGAAATATCTTTCATCAAGTGGTTGGCTCTTTGTAGGCGAGGGGAAACTGTGCGCACAAGGACATGTATGTAATCCACAAAAATAACATGGTTTAAAAAAGGTTTATAAAGTTTTTTTTCACAAAAAAAAAAAATCATCGAAAGCAATTCACAAATACCGCATGCACTTTTTAGGGATAATATTGTTAATGAGATGAAATATATGAAAAGAAAATTAAATATCATTAAAAACAAATATTTTAACGACTTTTATATAACATGACAGACTAATATTTAAGGTTAGTCGAAAAAATACGCTTGAGTTCGTGATATTAGATTTATAAATAGATAAATAATTCAATAATGGATTTAATTTTTTTAACTTACTATGGTAAATTATGAACATATTTTAAATACTTGAAGTTGATCAGATCGGGAGTAAGAATAATCGGCGGATGTTTATGAGGAGATACAAAAATGTAGAAGAAGAGTAGAATGTTTTAAAAACAGAGTCGTGTGGCGTTCTATTCTCTCTACCAACCCCTGCGGCAAAGCTGCGTAACGGTTGGTTAGTTTTGGTTAAGCGGGAATATATGAAATTAAAAAATCATTGGTTTCCATTTGTCATAAATGAAATAATTATTATATTCAAATGTGCACATTTTAAAAATTGTATTTATAACATTATTGTGCATTTACTGTCGATTAAAAAATACACTACTAAAATTAAAATTATGTAATAATAATAACGAAAAATATATTGAAATTTGAAAAATTAAATAATAATAATTAGTAAAAAGAAAATTCATGAAAATGTCGTATTATTTTTTTCTGTAAATTTCACAGAAAAAGGAAAGCACTGTCTAAAAGTATGTACTCTAATTTTAATATAAGCAAAGAGATTTTTTTTTAATTTGGATGAAAAATTAAACGGTTAGCGTTACTCTGTAACATGGCTACCAGGTTCCTCCGCATTCCAGCGCATAACGGGAAAGTTCTTTGTCAGTCGCCGGCCGGATCGTGTGTGGTACAATGTACAAGACAAGTACACTACCACTAGTACCTAGTATCTATCTACTACCAATATCCCTCCTCCGCTGCTAAGCGGGATGAACGGTGTATACTCCGTTCGCGTAAAGAAATGAAAAACTACTGAATCAGAAATATCATACGTAAGTGTCGGGTTGTGGTCCCGTGGTGAGTGTAGCCGACTCTTGAGTCAGAGTTTCTGGGTTCGAACCCACTCTACCACAAGTTGATACCTATTTATAATAATGAGCCGCTGAAGCACACAGAAAAATAATGAAATCTATTTTTTTTTTGTATATAATATAAAAACAAATACTTCTTATTTGATTAAAAAAAATACAAACAGCCTATAATTAGTGGTAACTTTTTAACAACAACAAAAATATTTCATTAACTGATTCGATAGTCTCTTCGTGGTAGTAATTATCCATTTTTAATTTAGGTTATACTTGGTGAATAACACTATTTCTTAAAATATTTCGTGACACGTGTTTCGATGCATTCCGCATCATATTCATACGCAAATGGTGTTCGAAAATGATGCAGAATACATCGAAATATGTTACACGGTAGATTAAAAAAAAATAGTGGTATGTAAACCAATAAATGTATTACCAAGTAAAATTTAAATGAAAAATTAACACGAAACTACTTCACAAAATATGTTATTGACATAGATTTATATATATATATATATATATATATATATATATATATATATATATATATATATATATATATATATATATATATATATATATTTGAGGCATGTTTGAGAAAATTTGAAATGTATACGTAAGGCTATATGTGTATGTATATGATTTACATATAGATATTACATGTAAGGTTAATAATTTTTAATATTTCCATAATGTACGCAAACTTTTAGAAAGTTACCCTGGTATTAAATTTTACCTAAAAATGGAATAAGTTGCATCTTTGTAAGTTTGCAAGTTTTTTTTATTTGTAATGCACTGCTTAAATGTGAATGAAATTCAACAGGTAGGTTTTTCTTTAACCTTTTCATTGTCACTGTAGATGGTAAGCAAGGTATTTGTTTACTCTATATTTTTTGTCGTTGAACACTCTATGCTCACACAACCTGTAATACCGTTGTTATTCACTAACTGAAAAAGAATTCTTACCGTTAGGGATGGACTACCCCATTGTTTGGAACTTAGCTAAGTTCGCAAAAATTTAGGAAGTAATATTTTATTTTGTAATTGTACATATACTCCATGCTGTATTATTACAAATCATTTTAAAATATACGAAATTGATTAATATTTTCATTTTATTTACATTTCCTGATAAATAACGGCATTTTACATATCTTTTCGTATACTTTAACGAGATAAATATTCGTTTGACAACCATTCGATCGTTGCATAGGGTGCATATTGAATTCACGCGGTATTAAATTGACTGTTGATTGTGAAGATGATTTAAAGTAAAGTCCAGTACTTTAGAGCCAAGAAAGAATTGACGATATACAGATGACGTAGGTAAGGATGGAATACAGGGCAAAGGATACTGTTTTATATGGGAAATGGAGGAATGGCAAGAAAAACTTATAATTAATGATAAGAAAAAATGAAGTAATAGAAATGGCTCAGTTATAAAGAAACCACTGTGAATTTGTACGAATTCTTAGATGCAAAACGAAGGGTTGATATAATGTTTTGCTGAAATAAAATAAAATACATAATTGGACTTCATACGTGGTTTAAATGTTGGATATCATAAATATCAATATGTTTTTTTGGCAACCAATAATAGTTAACCCTTCAGAGGTATAAAGACTTTTTAAAGATGTCTTAACAGAGTTGAGATCAATCAATTTTTAATAAGAAGGAAATATGGAACCCTTAACATTTACAAAGCTTACGTCCTGTATGGCTGGCTAGAATGCATTCTTGTATACTTGCGTAACATTTACCATTCTGCTCGTGATTGAATATCACAGATAGAAGCTAGTTAGAAGAAGAATGTGACTCAAGTGTGTAAAGTAACAACTTAAGCCAGCCGATGACAGATTGTGACCACACAAAAAGTTATCTAGTCTTTATTGAGATATCTGTAATGCTTTTTTAGTATAATTATTTTTTTTTAAATATCTTTTAATTTTTCATACCAATAATTTATATTTTTAATGCATATTAAAAACAATATATACATGTTAATCAAACTATTGCTAAAATGTATAACAGAGAGTAATTTGTTGAAGTATGAAAAATTTGACATGCATTTTAATTTATAAATCTATATCATGCTAACATTTCTTACCCTATTTATCTTTTCAAATATTGCTGTAATGCTTAAATCACAATAATCCATTGAATTCATTTTTATAAAAACACATTTAGCTAAAATGCATATTTTTCAAACTTTATCCATTTTTTGGAATCTCTGTAAGAAGGCATTGGAAAGAATAGAAGCTTTTAAATAATTTTATCAAATTGGCATCTTATTATCAAATTTTTTTTTAGATCATTTCTCAGAATTGAAAGATCTATTATGCTTATGTTGATATTTACCCATAGCACTCTTTGATTCCTGAATATTTTTTTTAAACCTAGAATCAATTCTTAAAAAATCGTTTTAAAAAGAGGTCTAACATTTAGTAATATTTTTTTGTACTTTTTTTATTTAAAAAATCTCGCCAAATAATGTCGAGTTAAACTCGACAATTGGCGTAATAAATACGATGTCGAGAATCACTTGACTTAGGAGTGCTAAGGGTTAATAATTGCTAGAATATGTGTAGAGATACATGCAAGATTTTAAAGGATTTGATTTTTTCCACGAAATTTAGTTTCCTTCTTATGGCGATTGTCGACAGTTTAATTTTTTATCAGGGAAAAGAATATGCGAATTTGATTCTTTAACCAACCATTTTTATGCATAGGTGATTCGTAAATGTCAATGACCTCTAGGGTAAGACAATAGGAACCACGTTAATAATTTAAAACCAAATGTCTTTATATGTATTTTACTATTGTCTAGAATAATATAGAAATTTCATTATTTTCGCGCATTTTACTCGAGTTTATCAAATAACTGAAACATCGCTTCTAAATTTGTATATTTTTTTTTATAAAAATATATTTTAAGTTTCAAAGGGACATATAACATATAAAATAAAGTATATTTATTTAAATAATGAAAAAATATGTCGACTGTTATAATTATGCATATTTACATGACATATTATGGAAAGTTAAGTGAAGTGTGGTAAAGAATTTAACTCTGTAGAAAATTTAAAAAGTGCAGATTAAATATGGTAATAAGTGTTTTGTTAGTTAAATACATGTTTTTCAAAGAGTAAAAATTAAAAACAGCAATAATAAAAATAAAAATATTACATAAGAAAAAATACGTTTCGAAATCCATTGACATATCCCAGGAATCCAGAGTGCTTAGAGTTTTTTCACTGAACACATCATGATGTTTTACGAAGACGAAACAGTAACTGATTTTTCGCAAACAGTAAAATGTTCGATAATTTTCTTTGCGACGGCAAAACATCTCGACAAGTCCAACTTCGCGTAATGAGTGAAATTGTGAAATACGATCGCCGAAAATTTGGTTTAACAAAATCGTCACTTAAGTTTTATCAGAAAATGCGTCTAATAAAAATAAAACTTGGCGGAAATTTGTAATATTGCGCGAAACGAACCGCCGACCGAAAACTGCGCATATCCGTCGGCCATGGCGCTCAATTTGAATTTCGAACGACCGGAAAAACTCGCAAAACCGAAATACCACTTTTGTTTTAAGGGTGGAATGACGGCCGAGAGTCGGCGACCGAATTTAGTTAATCTACGCGCGAAAATGAATAATCGCGCCGTAAAGTTCGCAATATACATAATGTTCACAGCGCCCGGCGGAGGAGCGCGGAGAGCCGCTTCCAGCGAGTTTCCCCACCGCGGGCCGCGGGACGACTAGAACCCTGGACAATCTGGGCCCCGTTAGCATTGTTACTTTGTTAGCAACTACGCGGCTGGCGGACGACCGAGCAGCGTGCCGTCTCGCTCGGCGCCGGCCCCGGCGCGGCCGCCAGAGCGAAACAGCCGCAAAACGTTAGAAGCGTTAGAAGCTAGAGTCGAGTATCACATGTTTAAGTCGTGAACACCAATGAGGCACGGATAGGAGTAAAATCTTCCACATGCGCGCACTTCGCTACGCGATACAGGTTTACATACGTACGTAGCCAATTTTCGGCCATTTATTTCTCTCCAGGATTCCCGGATTCGGGACGCCGGTCGTCGGCTGTCGAGGCGCTCGAAAGAGCCGTCCGAATCGCGACAGAAAACCGAGAAAATTGCGCTAACGAAGCCCGCACCACAGATTCAGAGCTCGGATCGCGCGTATGTGGGAGTGCCGTATACGTATACGAGAGGCGCGCATGTGGAAGCGAGAAAAGAACAAAATGGCGAACGTCCCCCCCCTTCCCCTCCCCTCGCGGATCCGTGAACTCGGGAGGCTCTCACTCCCAAGAGCTACGGGTATGGCTTCTCAGGATTGTCCTACGCCGTTCTCTGTTCACACTACCACCGATCTTCCTTACCGAGCAGCGTTCTCCCTAACCTTATATTCGATTCAATTTTTCCACCTTCAAAATCCCTTTAGACCGTATTGACGATCAGGTGGCCCTGTCATCTCAGATTATCTGTGCCACGGGATAAATTCTGGTATGTAGCGGTCATAGCTAACAGCCGCGTACCCGTTAAGCTATCTTTCCCCTAAGCAGCTTTCAGCATAAAGATGGAGTTTTCGAATAGAGTTAAAATATCTTCCCAATCGGATCCACGGGTGAGGGTGCCTGTTCGAGAAAATCGTCACTTTGATAAATCGAATGATAAGAGGAAAGGACGGAAGCCTTTGATTGTTGCTGCTTGGAACATTAGGACCCTGATGGACTCGCCTTCTTCGGAAAGCCCCGAAGGAAGAACTGCCATTGTATATGGGGAGCTCTATAAATTGAATGTGGATATAGCCCCCCTTAAAGTGCAGGATGCTTTGAGCTCTGCCATCTTTGGGATCTTGATATGGGGGAGGGCGTGGAGTCGTCTTCCACACTTGGCCAAAGACTTTTTATGAAGAGCAAAGACTGGTTTGTGGAGAAGAGAGACAATTTTGAAAACATACTCGATGCTAAGAATTCGACCTTCGAAGCCATGATTTCGCGCCTCCAGGATGGTGAAGCCGATGTGAATTTTAGGGCGGCCAAGCGGCAAGCTTAGCGAGATATTCGGGAGTTGAAAAATAAGTGGTAGACTACAAAGGCACAGGAAATCAAAGAATATGCCGACCGAAATGACTCCCGTAATTTCTTTCAAGCAGTTCGAGTAATCGACTGCAGGTAGATTTTACTAAAAACTACGGAATAGGGTTTTTTTATAATCATGATCTGACCATAAATACTAAGGTTGCAGTCTACAGGGTTGTCATCTCTTTTATATGGAGCGGAGACCTGGACCGTATTTGCAAGACATCGTAAGCAGCAAAGGCATCTCAGATCAATGATGGTCATTGGCTGGCTATATGTCTAACCAGAACTGGAGTGAGCGATTTGTTGTCCTCTCTCGGTGTCTATAGCGAGGGCTCAGCTCAGATGAGCGGGGTATGTCATTCATATAGATGACTCGCGCCTGCCCAAAGCTATTTTGTTTGGTGACATTCTCCAAGGAAGACGAAAGCGAGGAGGGCAGTACAGGAGGTACAAAGATCAATTGAACGCCACGTTGAGGTTGGCGGGGATGGTGACTGGGAGTCGCGGGCTAGAGAGGGAGATGGATGGAGAAGCTCCGAGAACGGTTTTCACAATAGAATTGACGAGGATACGAAGTGCGCAGTGTGTGCTCGAATTATTAGATGCAAAATTGGCATATTCAGTCACATGCGCAATCATAGATAGCCCCACATACTGAAGACATATACTCGAGCGCGTGTTGGGATCTATTATTAGGTACCGACGCCATTTTCACCATCCTTGCAACGTGTTCGGAAAATCTCGCATTTTCCCTTCGATCGATCGACTCTATCGATCTTTCCAGATATTTCTGCATATTCAGATCGACGAAATCTTAGCAAAATTTCAAATAAAAATTAACCGTAGCTTACAACTATTTTGATGTGACCATATAAGGATATTTATAGATTATTGACAATATTTTTTTTAAATCCTGTAATATGTAGATAGCAAAAAAACAGGCGAAATAAATAACTTTATATTTACATTTTGTTTTTAAATAATTATTGAAATTATAATTACTATTTTAATACCTTAAGCGATTAAGCATAAAAATAGGTTAAGTTTATTTTTTTTAAATAAATTCAAAATATCATTTCGATTAATAATATTATTTTACGTCCAATGAAAACGAACGTTGATAATATTATTTATTCTGAAATTGACGTAGGAAGCGAATATTTATATTATACCTAACTGATTTCGCAACTTGCAAAATAATATTTTTTAATTTTTTTCTACTGAAAATATTATCGCCGTGCTTCTATTCAATACTAAATATAAACATGATAAATAAGAATAAGATTATAAAATTTTTACGGATTTTGATAGCAAAAAAAACATATCTGAAATAAAAAAATAATCAGTTTACTACTTAAAAACAAAAATTATAAGTGAATATTGAGAGTAGAAGTACCTATCTTAAATTTACTGAAAAGAAATGGAATATACAAATTGCCAGTAATTTATAAAAAAAAACGTGTTAGTAATCTAAATTTTAATGTACGATTAAATACAAATTAGTCTTTTACAGTCATTTAAGAGATTTTTATAAATGGATGAATTTTTTCACCGCCCATTTTCTAAAAAAGATAGGTACCTACATCCCGATTTCCATTAAAACGCCCCATAAAAGCTGTATTTTATCGAAAACGTCATTTGTTGAACCATTTTATAGTATTTGGAACTTTAATTCATGTCTTTTACATTTTTATCGACAAAAAAACATAATAACTCTAAATAATTGTGTATTTATTTATGTAACATCTCTCGTTCATCAAAAAATTAGGGTTCTTTCTTTATATTGTGCGTTTAAATGACCCAATAATGTACTATCTATTCCAAAAAAAAACGCAAAAATTAACCTCTCCGACCCCTAAATACCTAAAGTATTTTTAATTAATGATTTGGCAGTCAGTTTGTAGTAATGTCTTTCCATTTTTTATTTAAATATCACTTGTTAAATATTAATATTTTTAAATCCATTATGACACGTGTTTGAATGCATTTTACGTTATTTTTAAACACCGTATTTGAAAACAATGCAGAATGCATCGATACATGTGTCACAATAGATTTGAAGAAAAAGTAGTATTTACCAAGTGAAATGCACACAAAATGTATTTTTGTAATCTTACCTGATGGAATACGGAATAAATGTAAATTTTAAAACTATTTTGTTAGTCAGGATAAGAAGAAAAGTAACCTTTATTGAAAACGCACGTGAAATGTATAAAGGTATTCACATAAACGCCTTCTAAACGGAGTACCTATTACCAGGCATCAAATTCGATTTTGATTTTCTCATAATGTAAAGTGCACAAAGCATATTATTTGGCTCATTTTCCCAAATAACTCTCTTATACTTTTTAAATGATATTTTTAAATGTATGTTATGGTTTATCAGGGCAACAAGGGGAAGAAAGGCATAAATTTGTGCTATACTTCTGATTGATAATTTTTTAATGGAGACGGACACCGCGGTAACAACAAAAGGTCTAAGAGTGTCAGATATGAAGACTCTAAGGATCATATCTGGAAAGTGTCTACGAGATAGAATAAGGAATACCAGGATAAGAGGAATATGCGAGATCGAAGATGTCGTTAGATAGGGAAGGCAAAGAAGACGACAATGGTATGGTAAGACGACAAATGAAAATCTTTAAAAATCACATCAACTCTTGATTTTATTTCAGGTTTTCCTAAAAACCTTTTATTAAAAAAGCTCTGATTTAATTAATATCCATCATAGAACCCACGCGTATTTGTGAAACTTAATATGTGCTTTTACTCTATTGCACCGCAACAAAAATAAAAGCGCGTATTACCTATGTACATAGTTGAATTTTCATCCCCTGATGTAAAAGTTTATTTTCAATGGCTTTAATAACAAGGTATTTTTAAAATGTCTATTTTTAATAAAATTAAGTAACTTTAATAATGTCGGATTATGGTCCCGTAGTTAATGTCGCAAATTCTGATTCAGAGGCTGTTGGTTCAACCCCCTTTTTACGTTAAGCTATTTGTTTACAAGTTATTGATAAAAATTAAATATATACTATATCCCAGCAAAAGATGCATATTTTTAACTTAATATTTACCCGCTACAGGGCAAAAAGGGTTGTTTTTTCATTTTGAAGAAAAGGTATTGTTTTTTTTAATGTACTAAATATTATTCAAATGGAGAAAAAATCTTCAGGTTTTACAGTAAAAACTTAAATTAGTGGCTTGATATTTATTTTTAATAGATTGTCATATATTTTTTAACTTTAAAAACGTTCTCCTGAAAAAAAAAGTTTCTTTAATTTTCGACGTTGTTGAAAGGAGTGAGCGATATGTCACAATACATGCTAAGAAAAACTGGTATTTACTAAGCAAAAAATATCGATGAATAATTAAATCTGAATGTTAGTTACATATTTCAAAATCGATAAGAAAAATATGCTGAAAGGTTTTCAGAATTTATTTTAACTCATTAATCGGAATCCAATACCATAATGTTTTTCAAAGAAAAGCTACTCGTATATAATATCAATTTCCATTAACTATATGAATCACACTTAAGCATATGAGTAATTCGCATACACTTTAATCGATAAATTGTTTTATCAAAAAATAAAACCATGAAATTTTATATTTTTTACTGAATGTTAAAGATTAAAGTGAGTTATGTTTTAAGACAGTTCGGGGAAAACATATTTTTTTAATTTAAATTCTCAACAGTAGCAGGTAGTTATCATAGTGAATCATCAATACACGCATGTGAAGTTAAAGTATAGTAAAGTTATTTTCAATGATATAACAAATATTTAGTTTTTTCAAAGAATAAAGGATTCATCCTTCGGAGGTTACTTGTGAGGACTTTCTCGGAAAACAGATCAAATGAAATAACGCAAGTCTTAATGTATGCAGATTCCGAATGATGACGCAGAGTAGCGTAAGTACCAATTAATCATAAGACACGTCATAGTATTCAATAATCGCAGTAAATAATATACTTGCAAGTAGCTATCAAATACCAGACCGTTTGCATCACCAAAATGACTACATTCTATATGTACTACAGATATGTAGATATATAGATAGATATATTGTATGAAAGTTTAGTGGCATTAAAAATTTAAGAAATAAAACTCACCACTGTAAACAGCATTATGGTTGACGATTGTAATGTGGTCCTCAAAAATCTTCGAATGGAATTCGGAAAACTGTGGATAAGAGAAATAAACGTTTTGTATAAATTATTTAGTTAAAAAAAAAACCTATTTATTACTACATGATTAAGCAATCAAATACGCCTATTTCCAGGGCTTTCGGGTTACTTCTTTGACACGCTATGCATAACTTTGACCAACAATATAGTACCCTCCCAAGTACTGTAGTTTAATAAATTTATTCATGTTTTGAGTAAAAGTTTTCATTTTCAAACTTTGTTTAACTGGTAAAATGGTAAACACCACTATTTCTTGAACTGACACACCGCGTCATTTTATAAAATGATGCGGAATGCATCGAAATGAGTGTCACAATAAATTTTTTTAAATGGTGGTATTTACCAATTAAACTTGAATTAAAAATGCATTGATATAACCACCAAATACCGAATCAATTAATGAAATTAGAAATATACAACTCGGTATTTAAATAAATTAATTGTGACGAAAGCTATGTAGTTAAAAATACACAACCTTACCCACTCTATTACAATTCAGTAAGTCCTTTTGAAAGAAAAATAAAAAATATGGTGCCTGAAAAATGCAAAACTACATTTTCCGATGGTTAAAGATACGATTTTACAATGTTGAAGAACACATACGGCGAAATTTTTCAAGAGAAAAGAAAATTTATTTATGTGACTATCTTTATGTTGTTGGTTAATTAAAAGAAGACCGGCCTAATATTGTACGTCTTTGGAATAATGTTAATATGAATAAAAGTATTTTCTCGAAAGTTACGAAGACGAAAATCAGTTATTATGTTATATAATATTTTATAAGTCATCATTATAATGGCAAAAAATGTTTTTTGTTTTCATGTTTATTTTTAAATTCCCAGATTATAATAACATTTTGAAAAAGTTTTTTTATTTATTTTCAAGAAACATAATTTTAAATTGTGGCACTTGCAACAATATATATATAAAATGATAAAACGTATAAAGAAGAAAGAAAATATACCTTTCTTGTTACTATACTGCTGTTCCTTTATTTATTACTTTCTACTTATAAGTTCAATTTTAGAGTCATTTGTGGTTATTTCCTAAAAATGTAGTATTTTTCGTATGGAAAAAATATATACATATATATATATACATATATATATATATATATATATATATATATATATATATATATATATATATATATATATATATATATATATATATATATATATATATATATATATATATATATATATATATATATATATATATATATTTATGTATATATTTTTTTTTAAATAAAAATTAATGTAAGGGTTATTTTTACCCACTTCAGATTTTGAAATAAGTTCTGAATACACATATAAAAAAATGTTTTTTCTTTATCTGGGTAACAGTCCGATAGTACTTTTTAAGTTAGAATATTTCATTTTTAGCTCCTTAAAGTGAATCATTCTTAACAAAAACAGAGAATTAGGCTCCTATTTACATAAATTTAATGAAAATCCAGTAAGTTATATTATATTACCAGGGCGTATTATCTGTTAATCGTCTCTGATATTTCGGTCATCCAACATACCCGTACATCTCATGAAAAATATTTATATTATTGTACCAGAGGTACAAGGACTAGATAAAGTGGATTAAATAAATACCTTTGACATGTTATAACTTATCACGAAATACTTTATCAGATGCCCTAAATTCCTAAATTTATAAAACGATAACAAAACTAACCCCTGCACGAATGAATTATATTCCGCACATAATTTATATTTGAAGCACTAACTTCGTGATTTAGACATTATAATTAAGTTATAATAAAATATTTACAGTGATTTTAAAAGAAAGTTACATTTTATTTATTGATTCGGCATTAACTTTGTGAAATGAATTGTTGATAAATTTTTTTTATTAAACACTTGAATATACCACTTAATGAGTTTTATTTACGTATACGATAAGTTTCTATCTTTTTATCTCCTGGTAAAAATTAAAACAAAATGATGTTTTCGTATTATTGAGTTTTAATTTTTACCAGAAGATGAAATCATC
Organism: Brachycentrus maculatus; assembly: GCF_059751285.1. Lineage (NCBI taxonomy): Eukaryota > Metazoa > Arthropoda > Insecta > Trichoptera > Brachycentridae > Brachycentrus > Brachycentrus maculatus. The sequence goes on along the minus strand of NW_028281023.1, from coordinate 1,189,661 downwards.
TGTAAGTTTTCGAAACGAGTCATATTTATATGAAAATAAAAATCATATAATGGTTTATTCAAATGTTTAATTTTTTTTAAAAATAAGTTACGTTTTAATTATAATATTACGTATATTAATTTTCTCTATTATTTTATAGAACTTTATGACCTCTTTTCTAAAGTTGTTTAAAACGTTGAGATTTAACCTTTATGTGTGAATTTAAAACACAAGGGATAGGGATGGGGTAAAGAATGAATGTAGTAGTTACAATGGTATAATGATTTTTTAAATATAAGTTATTTTAATGAAATATCTTAAGTGAAGTTAAGCTCTTGGACATTAGTGGTATAAAACACTTCTAATGGGATATAGGTAACGTATTTAAAGAAGCACGGGGTGAACACTATAACTAAATATATTATAAAGGAAGAAGAATAATATAAGATTGGAAATAAAAATATTACCAAACGTTGGAACAATTATATTTTTTTTTATAAAAAAATATTTAGTGTAAGTATTTAAATAAAAAGATATTAAAAAATCAAAACATCTCTATAAGCTTTCATTAAATAATCAAATACACAGGTAATTTTTATTGGTGTAATGCATTTTCAACAAAAAAAAATTTCCTCAATTTTTCCCCTTTTCATATTTAAAAACAGTAATATTGTTTCACTTAAATTGTTGAATGATTTTTAAAACCGAGTATTGTAAAAATACGCATTAAGAAATACATATTTTAATATAATCTATGCAGGAAGGGTAGGTACGAGTTATGAAATGCAACATTAAAAACGAGCTATACGTACCCTAATAAATAAATTTGTTGTGGCTCCCTCATAGGTATATTTATTTTTGATTGCATGACAATGCATATATTGTTCATACAATCATTGAAATATGGATTGTGATATTTTTTCCTATGTATGAATAATTATTTTACCATAATTCCAATGCCTGCACCATTTTCTTTAACGTTTATCACTTTCAACAAATCCTTAAAAATAAACAATTAATAAGGCTGTTACTAGTCGCTTTTGAAGCAGTTTTCTTTTTTAAATAATTAAAGAATTTCGCTATTTTTCACGCAGCTGGGATACCAAAGGTTAAACGGCAGTAAAATTTAGATAAAACTTTTCATTGCTGTTTGTTTAAAGCTCACAATTATCTTATCAATATTTATTTCTCTAATTCGTAGTTTAACGTTTAGCACAAATTCAATTCTTGTTCAAATTACATTTTTCTTGTCAAGATAGTAGCCCTCCTCTTTACGAAAATGACGAATTTTTAAAGTTAAATTAGATTTAATGATAAATATCTTTATTAGTCCGAAAGTTAAATTCCAATACTTAATTTTCCGTTTTAAAATATTTGAAAATAAAATATAAAATATGTGATACGATGTTAAAAACAGGCAATTGATCTAAGTAAAATTATTAAGGTAGGTCGTTCTTGTATTACAACAATACCTAAGTGAAATAAATTAAATGTCTTAATATACTGCGAAGGAGTTTAAGCTTGAGAAATTAGGATAATAGTATTTTTTTTTAAAAGCAAGTACAAAAAGGCCAAAAAATGCCCGGAAAAAATCATAAATATTCAATAAAAACTGAATATTTTGGTTTAAATAAAAAGTACCTACTAGAAGCATTTCACGTTTATACTGATTTCCAAATCAAATTATTTAAAAGTTGACAAGTTACCAAAATCAGGTGCTAAGTATCAATTTTATATTTTTGCTCATGTCTCAACAAAGACAAAGAATATCAAAATAATCAAGAAACGCCAAATCAGAGTAAGGAGCACAAGCAGATTTGTATGTAGGTACGCTTAAAATTTGTATTGGGCTTAAATAGGAAAAAGAAAGATGAACATAATAAGAAATGGTAACTCTTAACTTTAGACTACGGTGGGCCTGGAAGGTACCTAGAAAGGATATCGGAAGAAAGGGTTCCAAAGCACAACACTTATTAGGCAAACATTAAAAAATTCCGAGAAACAAAAATACTTTTTGTTTTGATCCACTCACATTTTTATTAACCAACTAGTTTCGGCAACAACCTGTTGCCCTCTTCAGGGTTTAATTTATGACTATCAAAACATTCAAAACATTAAAAAAATTCGTTTAACTTTTATGGTTATTTTGATAATATACAAGTGTATATACTCTTCTATTTTGTATTCATATATCCCTATTAGATGTCACCAACAAATAAATATATCCCTCACTCCTTTCAAGAACGTCCTAAATAAAAAAAACTCGATTTTTCAGGAGAACGTTTTTAATGTTTTAATATATAACACAGTGTATTAAAAATAAATATCAAGCCGCTTATTGAACTTTTTACTGTGCAACAGATCTTTTTAGGTAAAACCTGAAGGTTTTTTCCCCATTTGAAAAATATTTAATATTTAAAAAAAAAATTATTAAACAATACATTTTCTTCAAAATGCAAAAACAACATATTCTGCCCTGTAGCGGGTAAATATTAAGTTAAAAATATGACTCTTTTGCTGGGATATAGTACATTTTCTGGGCATTCCGAAGACATGCACAACTGAAAATAGACGATTTTTGATTCATGACGTTCTTGAAAGGAGTGAGCGATATACGGTAATTTGACAACAAACAGTTGTGTAAATTTTCAATATGATTTTTGAGGTAGCGATAAACATTACGAATTGTAAAATGTTTTAATGGTTTTTTTAATTGTATTTTTGGTTAACAATAAAAAATAGACTGTTCGATCCCAATATATTACGTAGGTATTTTGATTTCATCTTTCTCAAACCAAATCAATGCAATTGAGAACGTTCCAAAATATATGAAAAATTATCCCGACAAAGATGTGTGATTTCTAGAAATGTGGATAGGTACCTACTAGTAATAATATGTACGTAAGTTCTCACGCGTCACATAATGTGTGTGTGTGGTCGATGTGACACTTGACTGAAAATATGGTGGCACTCTAACAAAAAATGATGTTTCTATACTATATAAAGTATAAAATTATGTTATAAAGAGTAATCTGGTGCGCAGGCCTGACACTACCTGTATAAGCCCCTCACTAACGGCGAGTGCCACTATTTACCTTAACCAACACACGGCGGACGCGCCCTGGAAAAAAAAAACAAAAAGAAAAAAGAAAAAAATTTGTAAAAATAAAAATCAACTAACCATCACGCCGCTACCCCTCAGGGGTACGCAGAGAGAATCGAATGCCACACCACTCTGTCTTTGCAAACATTCTTCGCCTCTTCTACATTCATGCATTTCCTCATACATACCCGACGATTATTACGACTCCTGACCCGACCACATTCAAGTATTTGACATACCTGATTGTGCCAAGTTTTACTCGGTCTTCCTCTGCTTCTTTTTCTAACTACATTCACCTCTTGATTTGTTTAACCGTTCTTTCCTCGCCCATACGTTCCACATGTCCGAACCATCTCAACACACCTTTCTTAATTTTATCGATAATGCTTATCTCAGCCTTGCATTATCTCCTTATTTCATCATTTAAATAAAAATCAAATATCCATATTACATAAAACCAAAACAGTACATCGTTTTTTTTTAATAAACAAGTATTAAAAAACGAATACAATGCTAAAATGTGTACATAAATTTTCACGTCACGGATTATAATTTATATTTTTATTCGCGACTTTTTTGGTTTGTCCAAATCCTTGTTCACCAGTCTGGGTCGCTTAACTTAGGAGTCATTTTTACATGTTGGCATAAAAAAAGAATATGGAAGTCTGGATACTTATTGAGAAGACTTGTGACTTGTCATAGGCTGGTTAAGTAATTAATATAATTAAATATAACCGTAATATAATGTAATATAAAATGCTTGTTGAGTAGCTTGCCCAGCAAGGGATGTCAATATAGCCTTATTTTATGAAGAGATGTAGTGTAAAAATATGAGTTTAAAAATGATTTTATTTTAAAAATATTAAATCATTTGTAGTTTCATTAATTTAGCTGTTTTTATTATAACCTAGTTATTCAGAAAAATCATAATATTTATGAAAAATGCAATCAAAATGGAGCCCATAAACGTATGTTTAAAAATAATTTAATACCGAGCAAATTTATCAGATTTAATTTTTGTACTGACATTACTTGGTTGAATTATATTTTATATAAAAAGATGACAACTTTTTAGTGTTTTCCACTTTTATTTCATTTGACCAATGACCCGATTGCAAGTCTAAAATTAAGTGGAAAAAACTACATATATGCCTGTTGTTTTATTATATGATTACCAAATTGATTTGAAAGTAATACTTATAGATATTAAAAGTGATTAGAAAATAGATCATGTACATGTTTATACTACGTACCTAACATTAAATTGGTGGTTAAGTGTGAATTTATGTGAAATCTGTTTGGGAAAAATATGGAATTCTATGCTTCATAACGTATATATTTTTTACAATTAGAAATTGAGAATACCGGCATGGCAACGAATAGGTTATGTACCTGTCTGTGTCTGGCCCGTCCGTAGCAACTGAGAAACGGAATTCTCTAAGGCAACATATTATATAAACTATTCACCACTGAGCAGACCATTTTCATTTATGTTTCTTACTCAAACTGAACTGTGCATGCAAACAAATCTAACTCCCGCACAAAAGGAGACCGATCTTTTGAAATATTTATCGAAATATCCACGAGCCATTTCGACGAGTCACTGAAAAACTCGTAAAGCGAGCCGTTTCAGTACTGCGATTGTACCATTTTAACATCTTTTTTGTGTAAAAGGCAGACGATACAGAGAAATGAATTAATTTTAATTCATTTATAAAATAAATTTTTATGCGGTTAAATTTTCACAATACAATACCATAAATACATTTGTTTTTTTTTTTTAAATTGAAACGTCTAAATTTATTACTTTTTATTTATTGAATCGGCAGTCACATCATAATATATATTAACATTAAAAATAACTTGGTAATTAAATCAATATTTAAAATAATTATGATACGTGTTTTAACACGATCTTAGGTCCATCGAAACACGTGTCACAATAATGTTTGATAATAATTGATCCTACCAAGTAGATGCTATATAAAAATATATATTATTCTTAAGTGTGTATTTTTTTTAAATGCTTTAATATGATTGCCCTTGTTTAATTTATTTTTAGTATATTTGTTGCGTCTGGCGTTATATTTTACTGAATCTAATTTTGGCATAATTACTCTCATAAATATTTATGATATGTATCAACCAGAAGAAACGTAAATATAATCATGTTAGATTTTGTAAGTACGAAAATGTAAAATACAATTACGGTTATCGAATATTGTTAGAAATAATGGGAATAAAAACTCAAATGTAAGAGAAATAAGAGTATTTAACTTTATCAATATTTTAATTATTTGATTTTATTGATTTTATGTTTTTATCTTCAATAATATTAGGTATAACAATTATGTATATTACAACCGCTAAATCGATTTTTTTATTGAATATGTAACTTTCAAACAAATGAGTGAATACAAATGAAGACATTCATTTAAATTTCCGATATCAAATATTTAAAGTTTGTTCTGATAATCCGAATTAATAACTTTTATCGAGTACCTCACTTCGTACTTCACTTTGTTAAGATCGTGATGTTCTCGGTAAAGAAGGTAGGATACAGTGCCGGATCCATAAAAAGCCAAAAAAGCTGTTTCAGGGCTCTATAATGAATATTATTTTAATGTAAAATTAAGTCCAGCGGATCGCTTACAGCTAATGAGATAATATAAAATATATCTCTGAAAAAAATAATAAAAATAGAGCCAGATACCTAAGTATTGAAGAATGTTTATTTAGAGAATTTTAATATTTTAAAAATAGATTTATAACTATTACTTGCACCCCTATTAGAGTAAGCCTCAGGCCCCTAAAAACCTAGATGCACCCCTGTAACAGTTGAATGAAACCATAACCGCATAGTTGACTTCATTCCTAGCATACATGTAACGGGGTAGCCTATAAAGTGACTTCACATTCCTAAATCAAGTTCCTATAGCTGGAAATACCTAGCACTTCTAATATATTTTAAAAAATATTCAAGAAAAATAATAATAAAATATTCAAGAAATACAAAGTTGAAAACTACTTCAGAAAACTGTTAAAGCTTTTTTTTCATTAATTTAAATAAAAATTTATTAGGTTCAAGTGCATAGTATAGTAAATATTTTTTTTCGATGAATATTTAGATTTTTTTTATCTGTAAGTGAAATTTCGCTTAAGTTATTTTATTTCAAAGAAAACGCTGACACGTACCAAATTAATGCAAAATATTTCACGACTGAAGATATTCTGTCATTAATAAAATTTGGAGAAATATAAAAATTAATTCATTTTACCTTTTTTTCATTAAGCGATATTTCACTATTTTCAAGATTCATTTACTGTTACTATTAACATATTATTTGAAAATAAAACAAATCAGGATTGAAAATGTTTTGTCATTTATAAAATTTGTTAAAGTAATGCTTAAAATATTGCTTTAAAGAGAGAAAATTGTTTTCAAATGTTTAAAAAAATAATCAAATTTGTTTTAGCACTACACTAAAAAAGCTTATTAAAAAAAATAATTACCAGGATATTTATGAACGTGCTTCCTGTCGAAATAATCTGGACCTGAAACAAAAATAAGATATGATTAGAATTATTTAAGTATTTCAAAAAGTAGTTTAAATTTAAAAATGTTATTAAAAAAAAGACCAATACCGTTCAGTATTTTCCTTTGAAATATCTTGAAAACACACTTTGTTTTTAGTTTACTGAAAATTATATAATTTGTATCAGATCCAGTGGGGGACCTTTGAAGGTTCACTTGGCACAAGAGCCAAGGCACTTGATCACGAGGAAGAGGAGAATGTTATGTTGGAATTAATTTACAAACTTATGTATTTCCTTTCCTTTTTCAGTGATCCGGCTGTGAATAGATCTGATTATCATTTAATTTAAATAATCGATTCGATATCAACTAAGGGAGGTTTTTTCATTGAGCAACATTAATATTTGCAAACATTTTTAACAACAGTCATATAGTGTATAGATAATGTAAATAATAAATAAAAACATTTGACAGAATGATACATATACAAATTGAATAGAATCACATATTTTTAGGCGGTTTGTCAATATTTCCTGATTTTTTCATGTCTTGCATTTAAAATCGGCTGATAGAAATTAAAAACCATTGTTTTTCTAACTAAATTAATAATAATAAATTAATGAATAACCTTAATTATAAATTTATTAATTCCATGATTGTTCACATACGTATTATTTTAACTTTGTACTTATACATTTTAATTCGAAATTAATTCCATGTAGCTTTAAAATTACGAATGAAAAGCTTTACAACGAGATAAGTGATTAAAATTTGTTCTTCTTTATCTAAATGTCTCAATTTTTAAAAAAAATGTCGTATACATGCCTGTTTAGATAAGGAATCGATTAATATGATGATGTAACTGTGTATTAAAATGAGTTAAAATGAAAGCTCGAGATGTTTCAATTGTTGATCTCATCTCGAAATAAGAATACCATATTAAGTTATCATTACCTTGGAACAGCCGTGAACTATTTAGTTGTAACAGGACCCGGATTGTGATGATCAGTTTAGAATGTATTTAGCATGTTGTTACAAGGAAAGTTAGTTTACTTTCGAAAACACTACCTGTTAATGGGCTTGCCTTAATACCAAAGCATGCGTGATCTAAGTATTTCACTTAGTAAACTGGTAAAACAAACATCGAACTATACACGCGTACCAGAGTCCATATTAGATAAGTCAAGATGTTTCTAGACCATAGTCATATTGGTGCGAACGAAAATATTCATTGATAGCTTGTCGGGTCAAAGACGGAATGTCATATTGTTTTTATTTTGTCACAAATACTTTCACATGTAATTTATGTATATGTCCGTAATTATAAGTTTGTATTTGGAGATAAACTCGCATAGTAGGTATCAGAGCTGGCACAGGGTATTTTATAGTCAAACATTTACATTTCCAAATCTCTCTAACATGCCTTCAATACAAATATATTTATATACTATATATATACTGCCATATTGTTTTTATTTTGTCACAAATACTTCAACATGAAATTTATATGTCCGTAATTATAGGTTTTTAATTGCAGATAAACTCTCATAGTAGGTATCAGAGGTGGCACAGGGCATTTTATAGTCAAACATTTACACGTCAAACAATTTTATATATGTATATATATATATATATATATATATATATATATATATATATATATATATATATATATATATATATATATATATATATATATATATATATATATATATATATATATATATATATATATATATATGTATACATACATATATATATATATACATATATATATATACATATATCGCTCACTCCTTTCAAGAACGTCATAAATCAAAAATCGTCTATTTTCAGTTGCGCATGTTTTCGGAATGCCCAGAAAATGTACTAAGTCCCAGCAAAAGCGGCATATTTTAAACTTAATATTTAGCTACTATAGGGCAGAAAATGTTGTTTTTGCATTTTAAAGAAAAGGTATTGTTTAATTATTTTTTAAATATCCTTAATATTTTTTAAATGGAGAAAAAACCTTCAGGTTTTACCTAAAAAGATCTGTTGCACATTAAAAAGTCCAATAAGTGGCTTGGTATTTATTTTTAATACATTGTATTTTATCTTTAAACTTTAAAAACGTTCTCCTGAAAAATCAAGTTTTTTGATTTATGACGTTCTTGAAAGGAGTGAGCGATATATAAAGCATGTTTCTTTTTTTTTCAGGTTACGGAGTACCTAATCAATCAAAACTGGTATTTATGGGATTCGGAATTTATTTCAAATAATTTTGTGTTATTTCATACCTTCTTGAAATGTCTAGAGAAAATATTTCGGTAATTTGCGTTTCTACCGGCCCAGCTTTGTACCCCAACTTGATACATAACACCACTATCAGGGCAACTAGATAAATATGACCTCTTCGATCTTATGTGGTCCCCATACATTCATAATTTAAATGATGTTTTGTGTCTTCTATCAAAAAAATTATGATAATGACGGTCACATACTTCATATATACATACTTGCCTTTCGTCAGTAAATAACAATTCTTTTTTTTATTTTATTTAATATTTACTTGGTCAATACCACTATTTCTTGAAATCTATGGTGACCCGTATTTCGATGCATTCCGCATAATTTTCAAACTCCGTAACTGATGAAAATTCTAAATTTTAGATTTGGGTCCTTGATTTTAAGAAATATTATTTACTTAGTAAAACTAAAATTAAAATTAATAGATTTTACCAAGTGACCCCCGTATCAATTCACGAAACAATTAAATTGTTTTATTGTCAATGGCAATTTACGTTAAAATCGTATATTATTATAAATAAAAGCAAATTGAGATGGTCAAGTTTCATTCAAAGCTTAATTAGATAAACTTCCACATTTAAAAATGTAAAAATATCAGTCTTCCTATTTAACATACTGTGAAAATAACCTTTTTCAAGTTTTGTACTGATAATTTTTGGTGGAACTGCATTTTATATGATAAAATAACAACTATATATATATATATATATTATTTTTTGACATCTCAACATAGATGAAGAAGAACATGAAAGTCTGGGCACTTATAGGGGTTACTACCAACTCTACTAAAATTTTCGAAACTTCTAGATATATTGATCAAACTCGTAACACAGTATGCGCGATCGCAAAAAAGCCATCTATGGTGGAGTTAGGAAAGCTTTTATTACGCAGAGACTCTTTCATTTCTATGTAAGGCTCAAATTTTGGATTATGGTAACGCTTGACGCCTGAAAACATGATTTTCAATTTATTTCAAGCATGAGAAGTTGTCAACCATGGGTAGATTTGGTGAATATTACTCTCACTTTACCAAGCCTATGCCGGTTGTAAGCCCTGTAAATGCCCAGACTTCCATTTTCTTCTCCACCTATGTTAAGATGTAAAAAAAACGCAAACAATCTTAATTGGAGGTAATACAAATTTGTGAACAAATATTAGGACACACTCAAAATGTTGTAAAAAATGTAATTTTTTTTTCACATAATTGTGACCATTTGACCAATGATCATAACTAACATTATCAGACTGGTTAACTGAAATAATAAAATATATGTAGGAAAAACTATATGGCTGTTATTTTATTACACCTAAATATGAAAATAACCATTTACTGGACCGAAAATATTATTTTTGATAGGATTATATTTGACGAAAATGCCTGGTAATAAGAATTGAAAGTATTCTAGTAAGACTGGAAAAGAAAAACTGTATTAAGAAAGCCTTAAACGTAATTCGGTGTTAATATTTCAACTTTTCACCAAAATCATCACCTTCATTGTTTCACCAAATCATCTGTAGTTGATAATGCTTCTTCTTCTAGATATTTCCCAGGGATTATAATGGTAAGATGACATCATCGGCATCCAAGATGAAGCGTACATAGTAAATATATGTCAATTTCTTCGAATTGTCACCTTATGCAAAGCGTTGTATTCAAACTAATAAATTTAAAGTTGGTATATAAATCTCGATTTTTAGCCACGTCATGACGCGACACTTCGTGGAGGAATTTTAAATACGTAATAACATATTTTGTTTTAAAGTTCCAAGAATTTATTTCTCAAGCCGACAAATTATTGATCAATAAGTATTTTAATATAGTACAAAAGTCATGGGTAGAATTGGTGACTGTTACACGTGTGTAGAGTGATCACTGAACCAAGCCAACGACGGCCGTAAACCCAGACATTCGTTTTTTTTACCAATCTTAAGATGTTAAAAAAAAATGTAAAAAGTAACTCCTGATTGGAGATAATCAAGATTTGTGAACAAGTATTTAGACACACTCAAAATCTTGTAAATAAATTAACTGATCAAATTAAAAGCTTAAATAAATTCGAAATCATGTTTTCATGCGTTTCTCGAGTATGTGAATATAATCCAGGATACGGACCTTACATCCAATGGAAATAGTCTCTACTTAATAAAAGCTTTCCTCAGCCCACCATAGGTGTCTATTGTGAACTCGAGTATACTGTGTTACGAGTTCGATCAATATATCTAGATGCTTTAAAAGTTTGAGTAGTGTGGTTGACAATCATGGTTAGAAAATCGGTAGAATGAAAATTGGGTAGAATGTTATTCGTATGTAAAGTGATCACTTAACCAAGCCTATAACGGCCGTAAGCCCTGTAAATGCCCAGACTTCTATATTCTTCTACATCTATGTTGAGATGTAAAAAAAGTAGTACAAAACCTGATGAAAAAGGACCTATTTGAATATTTACAGGATTTTATTAGACGGACTTGAGTGTCGAAGGGCATTCTTATCAAATTCAAATAAGGTTATTATTTCTGAAAATAGAACCTTGATATTGTTTACGTTTTTAATATACATATGTATGTAACATACACATGTGTACAAATATGATGGTTGAAAATATATAAGATCAGTTATTTTTCTAGATTACGACTCAAAAAACTAAAATTGGAATTGACAATTTGAATCCAGATTTTCGGATCTCGGGCCCCATTCCCATCGAATTGGGTAAAAATTCGTTTTGACTTCATAACTTTCTTACTTTCTTTCTTCAAAGCTGAACACAGCGATATCAACACTAATAGAAAATCATATTTTGTAACTTGCTAAACATAAAACAGGGTATTTTTAAATTAAATTCTTCCTCTTGTCTTTCTGTAAAGGGAAAGTTAAATTTTAACATTGTTTTACTTAAGCGCACTAAATAAAATTACTAAAGTTCTCTAAAATTTTATTTTCTGCAAGTTCAAGGTATGCAATTTTTATTACTTAATTAAAAACAAATTAAAATGAAGTTTTAAAAAAACAACTGTTTTAATAATGAGGATTTATAACTACATCTAAAGATCCCCTCTGAAGATTACGGAGAGATTTTAATATTTTGATTTAAATTAATATCGTATACGACATATTTGAAAATTTTTATTTGTTAATTATTGGATATCTGTCTAGCATATGTAGCATTTTTGTGAAGACTTCTCTTTATGAAGCATTGTTTGTATTTCTACTTGGGTTGAATTTTGTAGTTTAAGATAGGCACCTTTAATTCCTCGTTTAATACCAATTATCTATAACCTATTGCTGAGCTCCTGTGCTGGTGTCAACGATTTTTCTACTTGTATCCTGGGTTCGTTCCCTCACTCTGAAGCTTATTTCTCACATGGTATGTAATGGTACTATAAAAAAATCAGGACAAACAGTATATGTGCAAGGAAAAATACGTTTTAAAATATTAAAACAACATATTATTCAGTATTCCATCGATTTATATGTAGGGTGGTTTTTTTCCTTTCATGAAAATATGATTTAACACTGAAAAGGTACTATTTCCTTATGAAGATCAGCATTATAAATGACGAAGGTATGTGGTTAAGTAATGAATAAATGAAAAACAATTTTTTTTTTTTTTAGTTTTTAAAAGTTTAGAATCACCTACTTTTTAGTGTTTTTTTAACGAATTTTATAGTTATATTTTACCAGCCTGTTTTCAGTATTCTAAAATATAAGTATGAAATTCGTTGATTTACTCTAGACAGAGCACAATATGAGTAGGTATGGCTAAATGCTTAAAATCGCCAAATTAAAGCGAACAATCGGCGACTGCACAATTTGATATCAGCTCTAAATTGAGATCATTCAACACACAGACACATTCGCGAGTGATTGAATGAAGACGTGTCTGAACCAACACTACCGCAACTCGTGTAGCGTGTAGTGTCGATTTTTTCAGACGAATCTTTTGTGTATTTTTTATTCACTTTGTCTGCCGCATTTAGTACCTACCCGACGATACTTCGCGCGAGTGTGCGTTTTATTTAATTAACCCTCGCATGAATATAGGTTAGATGTTACTGAATGAACATTATTTGTACGGAAGACTGGTTTGGTAAAAGGGAGATATATCTGATTTCGTTCGATTTGATATTAAGAATCTACCTTGTCATTCGATATTCTCGAATGTTCTACCTTCTGAAACGTTCGCGTAGAACGGGCCGTTCCAGCACGCGGCCGGAGGTTCCTCGGCTGTAGCGCTGCAGGGCTCGGGAGTCCCTCGTGTCCGGAAGGGCCTTCTTCGGTTCGGCTCCTTCGAACGCCTCCCGTACTCCGCGTATTCGCAATCGGCTATCGCGAACACACTCCGCCGTGTCGAGCCCACGCGTCGAAAGGAACCGAACATAATATTAGAATTTGTTCCTAATCGTAATATTCAGAATTTGACTCGGTCGCGATCGTGTTTATTTAGCTCGGCGGGGAAGGGGGCCGGCTGCCTCAGGACGCGCAGGGGAGGGGGGGCGAGGGGCCCCCAGGGGTGGAAGACCGTACAAAGTCTGCCGCGCATGCCTGGCGGAGACCTCGTAGAAATTGCGCGATCCGCGCTACTAGATCTGTCGCCAAATCGTACCTTCGGTTAGAACACGTCTGCTCGGTGGTACAATTTGCTAGTGCCGAACGAGGGGACACCGAAACGCCCATCCGCGCGCGAGAATTTCGCGGAGTTTCTCGGCACTTCTCAACAATTTCCTTCTTCTCGCCGATGCTCGCGCTCCTTTCTAGGTACACTTTAACTCGTTGGCGCCATTTACGATATAACTTCTGTCGCTCTATCTCTCTCAATGCTGTCTGGTTCGTTCGCCTTCAAATTTTTTTCCACGTAGCGTAGCGTGAATGCGGGCAGCGGCGCGCGGCGCGCGGCGCGGGCACACCAAGCGAGGCACGCGAGCGACGGACTCGTTCTTAGATCTTTTCGCTCCCAGATAATGTACCTAATTATTATTAATAATTATTTCAACGTCTTAATAATGAGTCTGAAAACAACAATCGATTTATATTATTGCGACAATTATTACAAATACGCATTATGCTCGAATACAATTTATATTTTTCTTTGTTCCCTTTTTTACTTTATTGTAAAGTATCGTGTAATAAATACCAAGTTTCTTGAATTAGGTATAGTTAGAATAGTAAATTTTGAACACTCGCTTTACCAAAGTTACAGCTTCCCTGGTGAAGTAATTCTCCCATTTTCTTCAATCGTTCTCCAAAAGTTCCTACGACGATCCTTGCGGTATGAAAAATGGTAGCACACCGTATGTAAATCGTCAGTACCTACGTAAGGCCATACGTTATATTTATAAAAGTGTTGTGGATATGACCTCTTTCCGCGTATAATAGTATTACCACCGAAATTGGTTAATTATCAACTGACTAGTCTCAATGTCAAGTTTGCATTTTGACCTTATACGCGAAATGAAGCTAAAACTGTTTATGTTAAGTGTATAGTGCGGTGAATCCTAATTTATCGTTCCAAACGGCTGCCCTTGACATCTATTTGATAGGAAATTTACAAATATTTCGATCTGTTACACGAATAATTGTACGTCAGTTACGTAATCGCAAATGTAGAAAGTCTGCCGACTGTTACATTCCATTTCTCATTTATCGTATGGAAACTCGAGTGGCATTTTAGTTCTAAATTGGTCACAGGGGGGTTCCAGAACGGCTCTAGAGCCCTTCTGTTACCTATCTAGAGCTAAAATCCTACTTGGGAAGCGATCCTCGACCTTTTTTTATATTTGTATAAAATTTTAGGAAAATTTAAAAATATGATAATTATAAAACATATTTGTTGTCAGTTTCAAATTGAGTATTTGCTAACAATGTTTAACAATATCTGATAGTTATATTTTATCTTATAAAATAGTTACTATTGATTTTACTAATTAACTTGATGATGTAAATATGGCAAAGATTAGGACTAATTTTTCAATTCCTGTAAATACACAATTTAGCATTTATTTTGATGTCGTGCGTGTTAAACATATTTAATTTTTGTGCAGATAAAATTGCATAAAAATTACTACTTGTTATATTTATTTGTTGAATTATTATCTAGTATCTATACATTTCATCGAGTCAGGCTGTGATAAGCATCACGAACTCGTAGTTAGAGATTCAAGGTTTGATTCCCACTTTGGCATAATTTGATTCCTATTTTTAAATAAAACACTCATCGACCTGCTTCAAAATGGTATTGTTTTTAAACAATTTTGTTTTCTTTATTTTTTTAATCTCAATTTTGCCGGACATATAAAATAAACTTTATAATATCAATGAAAATTGTGTTTAATTTAAGTTGGACTGTTTATTTCAATGGAATAATTTGGGTGACATTTATATTAGGTGGGTTCAATGTTACTAATTTTACAATCAATTTAATTATTTACACCATTCAAAATATTTTATTTTACGTTCGTTAAAATCTTTACCATTACAATTTCATAAGGTTATTTAAAAAAAGGAAAATAATTTACTCCATACGTTTATTTCATATTATAAAAATTATTCCTAAAATAAGAAATACTTAATGACTCTTCGTAAAAGAAAAATTAAAATTGTTTTTATTAATTTTTCTTTTTTATTTAATAAAACAATATTTTTTTATGCGGCCCACATTTGAACTGTCACTGGCTTGTTTTTAACACTGCACCATACACCGGCGCACGTCGAGCACCAACACTCCCACGAGTAATCTAATACACCAATACCCGCGCAGCCTCATACAGACGCAGCGCCCGCCGCGGAGCGACTGCGCAAATCTGGCGATTCGATATTTCGCGACGACTCCTCGCAAAAAACACATTTTTCAACAAAATCCGCATCGATTTTGCGAATTTTTAAAATTTTATTACATGCTCAAAAGTCTGGCGAATAGAATGGTGTTAAAAGAAAAAAAATCTAACTTTATTTACTTGTTGAAAAAAAATAATACGCACAGGTCTTCGATATCGATGGTCGTCCTTGTCAGAGGTTTTTGTATTTTTTTCATCATTTAAAATAAAATTTTGATTACTTTAAAATTTTTATAATATTTTAGAACGTTGTCACTATTATTTCAGATCAAAAAAGTCAAATTCAGTTCACCATAATTGGAGTTAATAGCATTTAAAACTCTACATTTTTCTTCAGATTTCAGTCGGTTCGCTCATTTTTAACTAAAGAATTCGGAATTAAAATATTTGTATGAAAGTCAGGTAAATAATTTTAATCAATTTCGAAAGGAAATACTCCAAGGAAAAATATGCAATCCTCAAAAAATATTTAAGTTTCTTAGAAAGGGTCCTAAAAATATTTTTTCAAAACGGCTACGTCAAAATAGATTATTTATAATAAATCCACTATAAAAATGTAAAAAGAAGTCAAATATACAAAGAAATGTCACTTAATATTTTTAATCAATGATAAAAATTCATAAAAAATTATAAAATACCTATTTAGACTGCCTTTTGACATTCTGAATTCGGATATAGAAATATGTATGGACTAAACTTAAGGTAAGTTATTGTTATGGTAATGTTATAAAAATAATATATTTTTTGTAACATTAAAATAAAGAAATTTATTTAATTTGATAAGTTAAAATATGAAATACAGGTATTTTTTTTTGTAGATAATAAGTTATTAAAAAAAATTGGTACGTAAAATACCCTTTTCATACCTATACAATATGTACCTTTTTTGGTAGGTAGGTAGATACCTACATTCAAATAATAATTACCGAATATAAATCGCAAAATGAAAAATAATTATTTTAGATTTAAAAAAAAAGTCTTTTAAATACCTACCTATATTCTTGCTTGCTTGCGCATATAAAAAAATATGTATAAAGGTAAACAATAAAATACAACTTAGTAGACTCAAAAAATCAGTGTTTGATTTTAGGTAAATTAAAATGGAGTTCTACAAATTAAACTCAACATCTATAAACAAATAAAGGTATTCTAGAATTACTTTTTAAAGTATTAAAAATTGTAAAAACGAATTGTCACTATATGCATATAGTTATTATCATGTGTAGGTTTTGGTATTATCTTTGTAAGTATATGTAGGTACATAATTTATTTTCATGAAGAAATTATGAGTGTTTGATATGTGAATAGTGCAAATCGATATGTCTATCGAATAACAATCGATAAGTTATTTTAATTCAGTAAAAAATTCTGGTGTAATAGCAAAAGCTAACTATCAAAATGACATTTTTTTGCATAAAGGAAAGCATAAAGAAAGTGCAAAAA
The DNA here is from genome assembly GCF_059751285.1 of Brachycentrus maculatus. NCBI lineage: Eukaryota > Metazoa > Arthropoda > Insecta > Trichoptera > Brachycentridae > Brachycentrus > Brachycentrus maculatus. Next base: position 1,172,484 of record NW_028281023.1, on the reverse strand, counting down.
TTCTGCACATTGTCTTTGAAAATCTCGTCAAACAAAAGGAATTCGATTGCATTAGTTTCGGCAATTTGGGACATGAGTCCTAAGTGTTTTTAATTTGCAAGAGAAAATATGATGAATTAAATTAGACGAGGTTAGGTAAGGGGTGTGAATAAACTTTTTTAAGGACTCTTCGCACGCTGTTTTAACACGCATATACGTATTCGGGATCACCTAATCACTTATAACGTAAAAATGATATTTAATCACAGAAATGGCCAGAATCCTGAGGCGGCTTCTTTTCCGAAATGTTTTTCATAAAATTCCTTGTCAATTGGAAACATACCAACTAACCAAATGTATGGATCAAAAGATCCTTCCAAAAATTGTATCTTTACAATGACTTTTTACCTCTTCTACGTTCGTGCATCTCAGATTAAAACTTAGAGCTACTCCACATTATATTAGTCCCGTTTTTTTTTGTTCTACATAAAATTAAGCATCTCTTTGAAAATAAATAAAAATACGATATTGCATAGTATGAAATAATTAATGTTTTGATACAATAAAACAAAACGGGGGTGAACTGAAAGTTTTTATTGTGTAGGCAACGATATCTTTGAGTTCCTGCGTTAAATGGTGCATATGACGCTGTATCAGATCGAAATTATGTTAAGTTAATCGTTAATTGATTATATGAAGACAATGTTACCCAGAGAAAGTAATGTATTGCCGAAACTTGTAGCAAAATAAAGTTTTTTATAACAAAGTTCAATTTGAATTTATTTACAATAATAATACCTACATACTATTTATTTTTTCGTACACTGGATTATTCACCCTACGGATAAGATATCAATAGGTGTCTCAACTTGATATGAAACGTGTATCATTTATCCCATTTTTAATGAAAGAAGATGGAAGTCTGAAGATCAGATTTCTATGTTCTTTCATAAAAAAGGAAGAATGATACATGTTTCATATCAAGTTGAGACACATTGAAAATTTAATTTATTTATAATTAAAATGTAACTTTGTTTTACAATCAATATAAATATTTTATTATAACTTAATCATAATGTCTACCGGTTTCGAAGCTAACCGCTTCTTTATCAAGACTGATTAATAATAAAACTCAATCTACTGAACAATATTCAAACCGGTAGACATTATAATTAAGTTATAATAAAATATTTATAGTGATTTTAAAACCAAGTTACATTTTAATTATAAAATGGAAAATCACAAAGTTAGTGTTTCAAATATAAATTGTACGAATTTATTTAGATTGGTTAAAAATTGGCTACTTTTTTTTTGTAAAAAAATATAAAAAATATAATTTACATATAATCTGTAAAAATAGCTAAAACTAAAATAATCAAATATCAAAATCTAAAAAGTGAGGCAGTTATTCGTTAAATATCCTTAAATTTCATTCGCTTATCAATTTATTTAAGTATTTACTCAAGTGTGGAATGCAGGAACGTAGGCGCCCGCAGGCGCGCGGCCCCGTTCCCGCTCGCTGCCTTATCTTATCTCTGCTACCCTGGCACTGGCACTGGTCATAGCCCTTTTCTCAGAATACCTTCATAATATTTGTTTATCAGGAAACTTACATACTTCATGCTCGCAACAAACTCGTGTCTTGTAACAATTGAGCAGTAAAACGTATCCAACTACCAACTTTACATAATTATATATTCTTTTTTAAAGATCTGACAAAGTTTTTAATTGGAGTTTTAATCAAATTTAAGTAACTGCCTAACCAATTAAAGAAATCTTATAAAGTGTCTATTTAAAAATGTCTAGGTAAAAACGTATTTTTTACGTGTAACTACTGTCCGTTCATATTTATTTTACCTCTGATTGATTTATATTCATATTTATTTTATTTTATTCAATTTATGTTCATATTTATTTTACTTTATACTATACATATTTATACTATAGGTACATATTTATACGCATTTATTTTATTTATGTTCATATTTATTTTACCTCTGATTTATATTTACAAAAAAAAAACATTACAACAAGAGGTAAAATAACTGTAGATTCACTGGATTTCTGATACTTAAGTTACCAGATGCTTTTTTTCTGACACGTGTTTCGATGCATTTCGTAGATATCATTTTCAAACACCGTATGATGCGGAATGCACCGAAACACGTGTCACAATTGAATTTAAGAGATAGTGGTATTCACATAGTAAAATTTAAATTAAAAATAAAAAGACACAACCACAAAGTAACTGCCGAATCAATTGATGAAATTATTTAGGCAACTAGAGATTAATCCATTTCATATTCCTTATTTGTTTATATATATTATATAATTCATAACGAAGCTACTACCCTCACATAATAAAATACCTTTTTTTATTCAAGAGTCTAAAAAAGTCAATAATATCGATGTCAATACTTCTAATATTCATTATGTAACCGTTATTGACACAAATACAGACATACGTAACGAGCAGATCAATTTTCTAAGCGCGTGGGATATGCGTAAAAATGGCGTACCGTCGGCCCATTTAGGCTTTCCTACACAAATTTGGTAATTTGTATTAACAAAGAACAGTCTGAGTGGGGTTCTAATAAAATGGAATATCTTCCTACATACCTACATATAAATACATGTGAGCAGGTAGACATATTTTAGTAATTAAATTATTCAATCTACATGTCTTGGCTGTTGTTGGCTTGATGACCAATGGAACCATTCCCGAGAGATCAAAGTCATAATAGAAATGGCGAGAGCTTTAAAATACGTGGCCTCTTCTATACCAAATACAAACTTCAACCTCAATATGAACAAGACAATCTTTATACATCTTTTCAGTGCTTCTCTATGGTGTCAGAAGCCAACTATGGACTGTCTGTCATCCAAGAAACCGCAAAGAAGATTGAAGCGTTCGAAATGTGGTGCCGTAAACGAACTCTTAAATACCACGCGATCAGAGAGTTCAAAATAAAAATGTCTTAAGACGCATGATAACAGAGAAAAGTTATAGACACTGTGAGAAAAGAAACCTCCAGTACTTTGGGTATTATATAAGGGAAGTGAAATAAGACATTATACGTAATATATGACAAAATAACGCCAAAGCAAACGTTGCATGGGAAAAAGACGTTTATCCCGGGTTCACATCTCGGGGAAGCGACTCCACTTTATCACTAAGTCCTTATTTGAAGCGGCTGCAGACACAGTGAAAATTGTTATGATGATTGCCAATTTTCATCGTGGAGTGGCAGAATATAAAGAAGAATATGAATACTTTTATAATTATAATTTAATAAAATTTGTTTGCGAAGCAGGATGATTGTGGGCTTTGGAAAGTTCACAATCACCCTGTATGTAAGTAATCCGTCTATTTTTGTATAGGTATATCGCCCTCGGGAGGTTCGCTCCTGCAGGGGGTTCCGGAAATAGATGTTTATGGATGTGTTATTCGTTATCTACCGCACTCTCCCTCTTTCCGGTGTAAGGAATGTACCAAGAATGCATTTTTCTTTCTTTTTATGTACCTACCCTGCCGCTTTAAGATGCTGCTGGTCCATTTATATAAATATCGGTTATAAAAGGCGGAATGCGTGGCTCTGATAGAACTGTTTCAGGCATTATAGAAGGGACGAGTATCATATATCAAATACGCACGCACGACGCTGTTTAGATTATTGTGAGATTTATTGCATTATATAAATTATTTTTTAACGAAAAAGGATCAAAGAGGATTTGAAAATGGTGTGTCTTAAAAATCTCCTAAGCATATGCCAATAAGTAAATACATTATAAGCAAGTAGCTTTAAGATATATCTTACGTGCAAAAAAGGCGTTGTTCGGGGAATAAGTGAAAGGAGGATGTATGAAGTATAAGGGGAATGGGTTTTCAAAAAATAAAGGAAAAATTACATTTCATGTCGTATTGAACAGAACTTTGAATTTCTAAATAAAAGTGCATCTTAATTTTCATGGTGTGCTGTCCGGTTAGCGTGTTTGTCTACTGAACGTGAGATCGCGGGTTCGATGGTAAATATTTTATTACCTTGTGCCCCAGGTAACACTTTAGTATAATCCTCTTGATCTCGTGAAATAACGATCAAGTCAACTGGGCCATTGATTTAGTGCAGTACCCAATGCACAACTGGATATGGATAGAGATTGGGAGAAGAAAAATATTGTTCCTAAAGCTAAAATAATTATGTATTGGTTGAACACTGGCAAAAAAACTATACTTACTCAAGTCAAACTCCAACTTCGTAAAAACTATTTTTTTTCTATTAGTATACATACTTAGTCTCTACAATATCACATACCAATGTAGTATTAATTTTGACAAGCCGTTAATTTTTTTATATTTTATTTCCTTGAATATAGCTATGCACCTAGTGCATGTGTATATATATATATATATATATATATATATATATATATATATATATATATATATATATATATATATATATATATAAATATATATATTTATATATATATATATATATATATATATATATATATATATATATATATATATATATATATATATATATATATATATATATATATATATATATATATATATATATATATATATATATATATATATATATATATATATATATATATATATATATATATATATTTATATATATATATATATATATATATATATATATATATATATATATATATATATATATATATATATATATATATATATATATATATATATATATATATATATATATATATATATATATGTATATATATGTATTAACACATACACGTCAAACAATAGCATCTACCTCCAAACGCACGGTTGAAGTCGGGAAAATGTAAAAATATAAAAGAACAAATAAATGTGTGGTGAAACAGTAGTAAAGAAAGTCCCACGCAATCGAACAGATCTAAACAAACTGCTGTATAGTTTACATTTGGGTCTGGCCAAGAATTTCGTGCCTACATTCATGACCCGTCCATTTAAACCTAATTATGTAAATTTATAGAGGAAGGTCTCTCGGCATTCTGTTTCCCTTGTAATAGCGTTTAATTGGTGACCAACCTTTGCTTTGCAACTTTAAGGCGCCTTAAAATAGCGCTCAGGCGCCAAAAACGACGCCCGTTGAGCGAAAAACACTTATTATTACTAAAAAAATAACTTGGCGCCTTCATTTTATAAATGAGGGGAACAGTAGGCGCCAGTTTGATGAATATCTAAATATTTTTGGCATCGAAATTAACATGTATTAAAGAAAAATATTTGTTGTTATATGTATTATACACAAGCTGTACCCAGTTACGTATTGCAGTGTCTCAAATCGAGTAAGATGTAAAGAAAGAAAACAAAAAAGCACACATTTCTTATCGGTTTCTGTATCATTTCACAATTCTTGCGAATTATGAAAATATTGTATATCTATGAAACAACAATCCAATCTAAAATAATCAAAAAGTCAAGTGACAGCAATTCTCGAGCTCGCAGTCCATCATGATGTTTAGTATTGCGTGTGTTGCTGTTACGTTCAACAGATGCGCTGCCATTGAAAAAAATATTTTTTGCACATATTAAATGCAACGTAGTGTTCAAATTTTAAATAAAATGTGAATAATTGAATTCCCTTTGGAGATTTAAGATTCTGAACAAATGAAGATTTACATTTTAATTTATATAGATACTAGTGTCTTGTACATACAAAAATACACGATTTTCAAGTAGGTACCTATGTCTTAATGAGCCACTCTTTTATGCTTAACTCATGTAAATAATATATTTTAAGCATTTTTTGAAACAAAAAAGTAAATTAAAGGAAAATGACAAATCTCGATGAGTATTATATTTTTAATTTTTTTTTATAAATATTGTATCAGTTGATAACTAGACTTACTTTTAAAAGTTATATTTAAAAAAAATGGTGACGAAGCTTAAAGCTTTAAGCTTTATTCTTTATACCCCTCAGAGTAGGACACTTGTATTATCGTTCAGAGCTGGGACTCCAAACGGAAATAAACGTTTTGACTACGTTGTAAAGATAACTTTGAGTTTATTCATATTTTATTAAAAACAAATATTCATCAATTATTTTTTACTTATTAGCTTTAACTAAATTTTCTTACTGGTGAGATGAAAGAAGCTTTTTATTGAGCAGAAACTCTTTAATTTTTTATGTGAACCCGGGACATCCAGTATGGTAACCAAACACACAATCACCCATTTATCACTGGCGATCTGATTTGATTTGAGAAATGTGTAATTATCGATCACCAAAACGTTTCATTTCCATTATAAATGATTTTAAGTAATCGGGAATTCTAGCTTGGAAAATTGTTACGTTTTGGTGCGATTTAATGATTTCATATTGGTTTAGCACAGGATTGGTCACGTTTTGTCGCAACTTTTATTAAGATTTTGATAGAATGAAGTAAACAGAACAGATTTGCATTTTTTTTTCAGGATTTTTTGTGTAATATTGGACATGTAACATTTTGGTGAGGACAAATAGCAAAAATACCGCGTGGATTACGATAAGAATATCGTTACATTTTATTAGGACTTAGCTACCGTGGCAGTTAAGATCGCTGCATCTTAAATCTGAGGTGATCCTTGGTTTATGTTACAACTTTAAGACCATGTGATCGCTTTCTCGTCGTCTCCCGTATCATGAGCTCGGTTTTTAGGTTTAGGATGTGATTGGTCGCCCCTAAATTCCGGCTATTTCGGTTTTGGGGATTATCCAGGTTCCCCGCACATCTGGGCCGGGATAATGTCATAGTATATTGTACATTGTGTATCCTCAACACCTTTGCAGCACGTTCACGAGTTCGAGGGGGATATTTTTAACATAAGAGGGGGTGCTGCTGATGAGTTCAGTGACACTTTAAGGTGAAAACAAATCTGGTAGCAGAATGCTATGTATGTATTTGCTAGAGAAACAAACAAACGGGTATGTTTTTTCATCGATTGATTCGGCAGTCACTTTGTGGTGATATCTTAATTTTTACTCAATTTAAATATTACTTGGTAAATACTTATGATACAAATATTTAGACACACTCGTGAATTCATATGGACAACAAGATTCTAACGAGAAGAAATCAACATTTGAAAGGGAAATCAACATTATCTTATTGATTCGGAAGTCACTTTATGGTAAAATCTATCCATTTTCAATTTTAGTTTTACTTAGTAAAATTTACTAAGTATTTACATATTTTGTGACACGTGTTACAATGCATTCCGCGTCATTTTCAAACACCGTACAGGTACGATTTGTATCTAAAATAGACAAATATTTCGATTTGTAATACTAATTTCAGGGCCATGTATAGAGAGAAAACCCTTATCCGCACCCCAATGGTGCATAGGGTACTGCATCATATAATCGCAGTGTTATCTTGATCGTTTACACATGAAAGAAAGGTGATCAGCCTTCCGTTTTAGGTACCATACCAGGGTAATATTGAATAAATATTATGGTGAAAAAATCACTTATATTTATTTGACCCCCCTGGGAATCGAACCACCATTACACTACGGAGGCGGACTGTATGGCCCATGTATAAGGATACATCTATTTCGGTAGTATTCTGAAAAAGTGGTAATTACCAAGTAAAACTAAGATTTAAAATGAAATTTAGTTAACAAATGAAATTTTAAACAGTTTTTCAAAATACAGGCATTATTCTATTGTAAATAGTTAGATAATGGTGGTGTCTGGTATCACAGGCAGTGTCGGGATAAGAGATTAGTGTATGTACATAAATGTTCATAGTCTAAGAATGGCGTTCGACATAGAATTAGTATAATTTGAAAGTGCGCGGGCGCCTAAGCAAAGTGGAATTTGTAATTAGAAGAAATGCTAAGGTTCGTTGGGCACCAGACGGCTTGAACCCGTGGTCACACTGTCTGAATAATTATATTAGGTATAATAGCTAAAAGTAAAACCACAGTTCAACAACCTGCTTCTGGCCATTCACTAGCGGGTGACCAGCGTTCCAGCCAACCGGCGGGACAATTTCACATTAGCCAAATTATCCCGTATTTTAATTAAATTAACCTGTAGAATCCAGCTTTTCAAGAATGATAAAAACAATTAAAAATCAAAACGATCAATGTAGAATTTTGACATGGTATACATTATGATTTGGTTAGTTTTATGATGCGAAATTGCTCTGAAATTGAATAAAATTACCCCTTTTAATGCAGTTTTTCAAGAATGATAAAAATAATTGAATATTAATGTGATGAATGAAAATTTTTGACTTGGTAAATATTATTATTTTCAGATAAATATAGAGATGTTTATTTGATACGTAAAATCGTATAAACTACCCCCTCATCACCCTTGAACGTCCCAAGAACACAACCCTAAAATTAGATTGAGCTTCATATATGGTGTTTGATGACACAACACATTAGAATAAATAGTGGTGATTACTAAAAAAAAAAATCTTTCATTGTATTGTATTTTTATACCAACTTTTATAAAAATATTATTCTTAGGTAAGGAGTTGATGATAAATGAAATATCTATGATAATGGGCAATTTTGTTGCGTTGTCCTAGAAAGTTTAAAACTTACCTACAAATAAAGACATTTAAGAATCAAACTTGTAAAAACATTTAACTAAAATTGTGTTCAAATTGAAAAATGTATTCTGTAAATAGCATGTACCTACATAATATGATAAAGTTTTCCAAACAATTAACTAACTAACTAACTAACTAACCATCACGCCGCTTCCCCGCAGGGGTAGGCAGAGAGAATCGAACGCCACACCACTCTGTCTTTGCAAACATTCTTTGCCTCTTCTACATTCATGCATCTCCTCATACATACCCGACGATTATTACGACTCCTGACCCGGCCGCTTTCAAGTATTTGACATACCTGATTGTGCCAAGTTTTCCTCGGTCGTCCTCTGCTTCTTTTTCCAACTACATTCGCTCCATAAATTTGTTTAACCGTTCTTTCTTCACTCATACGCTCCACATGTCCAAACCATCTCAACACACCTTTCTTAATTTTATCGATAATGCTTATCTCAGCCTTACATTTTTTCCTTATTTCATCATTCGAACATCTATCAAACATCGTTTTGCCACACATTCGTCTGAGGGATCGCATTTCGACTGCATTCAGTCTGCTTTCCTCCTTCTTTTGCCAACTCCATGCTTCGCTTCCATACATAAGGGTTGGAACCAGAACTCCATTGTGTACTGCCAGTTTAGCTTCCGCTGATAGATTTTTATTTGCTAAAACTGATTTTAGTGCACCATTCACTCTGTTCCCAGCATTCACTCTCCTTTCTATGTCATTATCAATCTTTCCATCCCTAGAAAACATACTACCCAAATATATGAAATCATCTACCTGTTCCAAACAATTATTATCTTATAAATACAAACGCTTGAGTCTTAAAATTTTTCGAATCAATTTTAGGATCATTTTCGTTCGCTGTTATCATAAAGAAAATACTCAAAAAACCACTTACAAATTATTATGTATCTTTAATATGTTTTGTCATTTTGTTTCCCATAGGTTTATAAAATATTGTACGATCGCATTTTTAATTTAATTAAGAATATTTTTAAATATACCAAAATATCCTGGTAGAGAAAGGTGAGGTTAACAAAAACTTGATATTTTTGTCTGCTTTATTCACAGTGATTCAAAACATAATCAATTAATATTTTAAATAAATGTGAAAATATGCTTCCGTATGTTGGTTTGTATAAATGATGATTCGCATATTTTTTTTTAAAATTTAGCCTCGAAAAACTGGTACACTAATTTTACAAATTCAAACTAAATTAACCCATTGATTTCACTATTTAAGCTTACTTTTTCATAAGAAATGTAATATTGTCATGAATGCTCTACTAAGTATATACGAGTAGAAGCCAAGCGATGCATTGCCTATCATACCTACCTACCTACTTATTCAAATTTTATCATAATCGTATGTCACTTTTCAAATGTAAACAACGTGTTTGAACAAATGTTTTCTAAAGAGCACCTTATTCCATCCTCTCCAAGGACGAAGGTGGCTTGCTTCACCAGGTACAGTTTCGTTACAGAATTACCACCTTTTGAGACATTATTATTACCGTAAATTCCAGACGTGCACTCGGTAAAATGCCGAAAAGATGGTTTTTGGTGCCATTGATGTACCCAATTTATTTGTTTTATAGAAATAAACACAATGTTAATATTGTTAAGTATTATCTGCAAGTAGAAAATATTTTAAAGGGGATGAAATATGACATATCTGTGATAAATTCATTTTTAAAATCTTTAAATGAATTATCTTTTAAAAATTAAAACAGTTAATCAAATACATAAAAAATTAAAACGGTTTATGAAAACTGTAGCTCACAAAATGATCATATTTTGAAGGATAAATAACTAAATAAGGGTAACTAGTTAAAGCCTTCGTTTTAAGTAAAAAAATAATAATTCTTCGGCACAAAAGTAAATTAGGAATGAATTAAGAAGTTTACAACATTTTGAGTGTGTCCAAATACTTGTTCACAAAATCTGGATTATCTCCAATTACAGGAGTTATTTTCATATTATTTTTTGACATCTCATCAAAGATGAAGAAGAATATGGAAGTCTGGGCATTTACGGGATCACTTAAACCAGCCTATGACGGTCGTCAGCCCCGCAAATGCCCAGACTTCCATATTCTTCTTCATCTTTGATGAGATGTCAAAAAATAATTAAGAAGTTACTTTTTTAAAAATATTTTTTTACAAAAACATTACCTCTAGAAATTTCGTCAATAAGTGCTTCAAACATTGTTGTTGCTTCCTTTTTCGTTTATTTTGAAGTAAATCGATATTGAAAATTGTTAGTTTTTATTTGTAGACTAAATGCAGGACGCGAAAAATCGGCGTCGCGGTGGATATTTTAGGCGTTAGCGTCGATCCAACAAAGTTTTACTTTAAACTTCAGATTTAGGTACCATGTACATACATTAATATCTCATGGAAATGTGATCAACCTTCCACCCTAGGTACTTTTATAAAGTAATATTTAAATGAGGAAAATAATTGTTATGGTCTATATTCAGTAGGTAATTTATTACTTTTACATAACGTCAAACTTTTGCTTTATTTTAAAAAAGAAAATTATAGACTGAAAATACGAATCTCCCGGGAAATACGAAAAATAATATACACTTTTATTTTATATTTCGTGTGTTTTATTTTATACGATTTTTTTGGGTGGGTACATAGTTATAAACTTAGTAATATGTTGCGACTCCACCATGCATAACCTTTTGGTCTAGACACAGTGAATCACTTCCTGACGAATTATTATTCGAGGATATTATATTATGTAGGAACACTGTTGTGCACTTGTTGCTACATATTTATGGTTCCATATGGAGCTGCTGCAGGTCATGATACATGAGGCAGTTGTAGGTCATCCGAAATGGCGATGATTGTATTTTTTTAAACATATTCACATAGATAATAGGTTTTATTGACATAAAAGTCATATATAGATAATAATCCCGATGAGTAATTTCCATTACTTATTTTAGGACATGGGATTAAGGTTAACAAGACTGAAACACAAATAAAAAAGTAAAAAAATAAATAAATAAACCAAACTAACTCTGTGCAAATATAAAATATTAAACAAAATACGGGTATACTAAATAGGCATATAAAAAAAATAAAGGTTATTTTTTCAGTTCATTCATTTTGGATCCCTGATTGGGTTGTTTTCTATTTTATGTAGATATGTCAGGGAGCTGGTCAATTTGAGTAGGTATAGCAGAAATATTGCAAGGACCTTACTCCAAACGTACTTGTGTTTATTGGCTTCACGTGTATTTTATTATGTCCTTGTGTAAGCTTACATTTGATAACTACCTACCCGAAGAAAATGTCGATATTTTGCCTAACAGAGGTCTTCCATCAATATGGATTGAATACAAACAATTCAAAAGTGTTTTTCTCCATTTTAAACTTTTCATTTATTTTCTACCCTTTTTGATGTTGTAGGAAAAGGATAACAGCAGCAGTAGCCAATCCACTAAGGGTTGCATGTTCGCACTTGTAGGTACAAACTTATGTATCTAAGTATGTGCATTTTATTTAGTTCTACGAAATAATAAGGTATTTATTTTAATGTATTTATATGCTACATACCATACAATATATTAAAATTATTGATGTGATATCAACTGGCAACATATTAGATTTTTTTTATAGCTAAAAAATGTAATAATTATTAAATAGAAAAATAATAGATTCTAAAGATTTGTTTGGAAAATATTTGAAGATTTCCTTTCCTCCTCCTTTTACAGTAAATACGATTTACTGGCACACTTTCTCAGAATTGCGTACCTACAATATTCGAAAATAAAGCGAAAATTGGAGGCAATTTCTGAAAAAATAGGTTCATTGTTTAGAAATATCAGTTTTTTTCTATTTTTTTGGGTCTAGAATGGTCCAATATTTTTTTTGATCATGAAAATATAAATATCTAACATATTTCAGTGTAAATTCGTTAGATTTCGTAATTTATCTTAAATAAAAAGGTTTATTGCGAAGATTATAAGAAAAATACTTGGAATTTAATATTTCAGACAGAAATATGATGACGTTATTCAATTTTCAGTCGGCATTGATAATTTTCCATGCGAATAAATAGGAAACCTATGCGCTACAATGGCGTGTTACAATTACCAAATAATTTATATGAAAATTATGCATATAAAATAGTGTTTCAAAATTACATCCAGACGGTTCCTTCTAGTTGGATAGTTATAAGAAGTCGCCCCCTATTGGACGATCCTGTGTGATGTGGATATGTGTGTGTGTGTGTGAGTGTGTGTATGTCGGTGGCTATAGGAACCCCCACGCGAGTGTGTGTGCGCGAGTGTGTGAGTGTGCGCGCGGCGGTGTGCGCACTAACCACCCTCCCTGGCCCCTCATAACCCGTTTAGAATATACTTCAACTAGTGACTAGTTGTGGTCGGCAACGTGTGGCTCGCGAGTCACGTGTGGCCCTTTAAGCAATTCGTGTGGCTCTTTCTTTGTATAAAGATACTCTTTGTATAAGGAGCATTTAGAGAAACTAATTAACTGATGAGAATTTAGAGTCCCTCGTGAGATTGAAAACTACAAGTAACACACCAAACTTACAGAATTTATCCAAAGAAATGCATTGTGAATATTCACATTAGTTCGTATAAGCTTCAGTGATGATTTTGCGAGGCAATTCAGCAAGCTTATATACAATTTTTTTTTTAATTTTTAATTTTTATCTAATTTATTATTATTACTTTTTTACAATTTATCCTACGCGGCGGTAAAAATAATTAAGTTTAGCTCAGCCTTACTTATTCACTTCAAAACAGTCACTAGTAAACTATGTATAATTCATATTGTGTAAAAACTATAAACAATAGATTACGGACTTCAAATATATAAATATACCGGTGAAAAGAAAAATTGTTACAAAAACTGTTTCTGTTACATGTGTATGATAGATTGTAGATTTTTAAATACAAGCGTCACTGGTTATATTCGATGTGTGGTGGTATGTGTATAATTGTTTACCTACGTATTATTATTTTTTTAATTATTGTGGTTAGTAGAAGAAAAGTTTGCTGTTAAAATTTTCAACCCATGTCATCATAGTATCAAATTATAATTTTTTGTAATATATTTAAGGAAATCTCACAGGCCTTATGTTGTAACGTTTATTCTCTTAATACTAACAATATTCGGCCTCAACAGATACCCACTTGCCTGCATCAGTAAGTTATATCAAGATCCTCCTCTGCATTTCAAATTTCGAAATAAAGAAACTTTTAAGAACTTTTAGAACTTTTAAGTATGTACTTTAGTTTTATTTTGTCTTCTTTACTTAATAAATTAAAATTCATAGTAACATGCATAAATAGTTGAATGTTAAAAGGTACCTTTAAATATTTTTGAATAACAAAGATACTCTAAAGAAAACTGTTTATTTTAATAGAAAAGGGCGTTATCAAAGTAATTTTTGTACTGATCTATGATCAGTGATAGATCTATGATATATTTAAATCTGCGCAAAAAAGTAGCTCTGTTTAAAAATATGTTACAAAGAATACTTGTAGGTTCCTTAAAACATTCAAAAAATTAATTAAATTATTTTAAATTTAAAATTGGCCTACCAAAAATTTTCAAACTTTTTTGCTACTCACGTTTGGATCTTTTGGTCCAAGAGGTTGCCGACCTCTGTACTAGTCGAACCGAACCAAGGATGCCCAACCGGTCGATCGCAAAGCGAAATTTGATCGATTCCGAAAACTATCGCGATTTTGAAAAAAAAAGTAAATATTGGATATGAAATGTGCACTTTTTACCTGTAACGTGTTCCGCCATTGCCAGTTTGCATGTATAGCAACATGAAATAAATACTTTACGTGTTGCGTTTCAAATTCAATGCATGCAAATTAATAAAAAAACTGTTTTTTTATTTCAAAAAATTGATTACACAAATATATAATTCAGAATAATAATAAAAAATACTGCAATATTTTTGTTTTCATCACAAATCTAGTGACCATTTGGTGTTTTTAGTTTGTAAAGATTTTTTAAAAATCCCAATAAGAATCATATCAGGAGCCGAACGCGAAAAAGTCGAAAAGTAGCTCCCGTACGAAAAAAATTTTGGGCACCCTTGCATCAAACATCTAGCACTACATATTATAGTACTGACGACGTAACTCGGAATCAGAATGCAAGTATTCTGTTTGCAACAAAAAATGATATGGGAATACATGTATGACCTTCGAAGTATGTGTATATTTTCCAACAAAGGATTTGAATTGATTATTAAGAAATTCAATCTCTATACATAAAAATAACTCTGCTAACCCATTCATAATAATCATAATAAATAAATAAAATTTGAAAGTTCACATGACGTGTTAAAATATTTGAATTCAGACAAACCTAAGAGATTTGTGTTTGAATTTAGGAAACATGGGACTACAAACGGACTCGATGCATATATTAAGTATGCATTTACACATTATTACCATTTGTATACAAAGAGAGAGATAGAGAGAGAGAGAGAGAGAGACAGGGAGAGAGGGGAAGAATGAGAATGAGAGATAAAAGGAGGAAAAACGTCATGAAACTTTATTCATTCAAATAAATTTCGCTTACAGACTATATATACTATAATAAAGTTTTCAAAAACTTATGAGAAGATGACGTCTAAAAGTTCAATTCTTTTACGTTTTATACATTTTTCAGGATTTCGCGTTAACCCATCCGCAAATATATATCTTTTTTTTTAATATGCATACAAATAAATAAATAAATACAAATATACTAATTGAATGTATCCCCGAAAGTAAAAAAAGTGCCCTGCCCGGAGGGGAGGTGACATGGTTTGTCAAACAATGACGCGCTAATATTTTACACCTGATAAAACGTAAACAAACATAGAAATAATCTTTAAATACAGAAAAAGGTAGCACGCACTAAGCAGATTAATTTTTGTGGTATAAATCAGTCCAACAAATCATAATGCTCACTTGTGACTCATACTTTTGAAGCGTCAGAAGCGTTCAAATTCAACCGAGTTATAAAAATAAGCTGTTTCATAAAATTATAACTAGGTATTACTGTTTTGCTAATAAATATGGTACACATAACTACGCGCAAGTATTTTATTAAGTGTCTAGATCAGAAATGTGATAAATTTACAAGCAACACTTAAAAAAAATACCTCAGGAAAACATTTCGCCTGCGATGTAAAATTAATAATAAGTTAATATTTTAATCAAAAAGATAATTTTATCCTTACAGGGACATCTTTGGTCAAGTGCCGTAAATAAATTTGTATAAAATAATTAGAAATAATGTGTTACTAAAAGTTTTTTCTTCTGATTTGTACACATACCCACGGAGGTGTGGCTTAAACCGCGGCAGATATGCGAATGTAAAATATTCTTAGCCGCCAAAGTATGGCGGCTGGTATGCCGATGGGTTAAGAACTTGATTAGAACTTTTATATATTTTGTTATATCAACGTATTTTGTTTGTAAGAGCTAAAATCACTCGTAAACAAGTAGAGGATTAATAAATATATTTTTAAAGTAGGTACTTGATTTAAACATTTTACCAGATCACTCCTAGTTTAAGGCTATTGACAAATTAATTTAAAACTACTTAGAATATTTTATATTGTTTAAAAATAATATATACACGATATCTCGTATATTTTACACTGTAATATTTATTGAATATTACCCTGGACTGGTTCCTGAAGCGCAAGTGTGATCACCTTGCCTTCATGTAAGTAATGATCAAGATAACACCGCGTCAGTTCGATGAAGCGCCCTATGCACCATTGGGTGCGGCATTTTCAGGCGGCACTATTCGCTTTTTCGTCGAAAATAATCATTAAACCTTTGCAGTTTTTCGCGTCATCCCGTTGGTACATAGTCCGTTACGTATCGTAAAATAAAATAAAAATATTACTTTAATTGTGGAGATAGCGTCAAAGGTCACGTTACACTGGAACGAGTGTGATAAACGTGTCTGTGTTCTGTGTTCTGTGTACTCAGAGGCGAACAAAAAACGCGCGAAAACGCAATGTGGGCAGACGGAACACCGCAATGCGCGAGTCTGTGGGAAAATAAGAAACTGGGGAAAACGTTCAACGGAAAATGGTACCGTGAGATTCTTTATTTCAATTTTAAATATTTCTGTTTAAAAATGGCGTGGAATGTAAATTAAACTATTTCGATTTTTAATTTAAGTTTCACTTACTAAATACTGCTATTTCTTAAAATCTATTGTGGCACGTATTTCGATGCATTCCGCATCATTTTCAAACACCGTATGTAAAGCTAATTCTAAATTTTAGAGTTGGGTCCTTGGGACGTTGAAGGTTGAAGAGGATGTAGAGAGCTGTTTCTTATTTTTATTTATTTAATTATTTTTTTTATTTTTTGTCAGTGGGAACATATACAATACTAGGGATGGTTTAGCCTCCGAACATAGACAATAGAGATAAATTTTACTAAATCAATTAATGAAAAAGTGTTTTTAACT
The DNA here is from genome assembly GCF_059751285.1 of Brachycentrus maculatus. Classification (NCBI taxonomy): domain Eukaryota; kingdom Metazoa; phylum Arthropoda; class Insecta; order Trichoptera; family Brachycentridae; genus Brachycentrus; species Brachycentrus maculatus. The sequence goes on along the minus strand of NW_028281023.1, from coordinate 1,155,429 downwards.
TAGTTCCTAGGTTTCAAAAAAACATGTGTATTGATTAAATCTTAGATTCGTTTAAGGGAAATTGAAAGAACTTGAATTTTTGTAACTGAAAATTTTTCAAATTATTTGAGTGATAGAAATGTAATAACTGTTGACATTTTTAATAGTAAAATTTAAATTTCTTATACTTACGAGTCAAGTTCTTCTACTTCTGTATGACACGTGTTGTTGTAAATATTTAAAAAAAATATTTAAAATTGTATTAATATTCATTACATTATTTTAAATTTTACTATTCAAAATTTCAACAGTTATTATATCTCTATCACTCAAATGATTTGAATTATTCATCAGGACCCCTTCTAAGAGTTGCTATTTTGACGATCGATCTTGAAATCATTAAGTGGAACATTTTTCGAGCTTTTTGCTACCAGCGAACCGAAACAAAGTAGAAATTAAGATATAAGACCCTAAAATTGTATTTTAATATAGGGGTGACCCACGGGGGAGATATTTATCAACAAATATCATAAATTAAACTTCGAAATGTCCATCAAACCAATTCAGGGTTATTTTATCTGATTGTGAATATAAACTGAAGGGTGTTTTTCCAATGTTTTCGAACCTACCTCGTTAACTTCAATGCGGGGCTTAAAATCTTTTTTTGTTGCTACCGTTACTATTAACTCATTAAATGTAAAATTTCATTTTAGTTTTTACGAACTTTTTCTTGTGTAATTGCATTTCACGTGAGAATTAAATGCAACTTAACAGCTACCTTTTGTTACCAAATATTTGGTTATAAAAGGTAAATAGCTATAACAGCCGTAATAAATTACTAAATTGAACTTTGAGTCCGCTATTAAAAAAATTCTCATTATAATTCATCTGTCTTCTTTCTCTCTTTCATGATTTATTTGTACAAATGTCAAACCGTAATAATTTTATTTTAAAGACCTGACGATGGAATGATTATTCAGAAACCGGTAGTTACAAATAAGTGTTTATAAAAGTGGTATTACCAAAAGTGAACGATGAATGATAAGGAGAGTGTTAAATCAGTAGGTATTTTGAATAGAATTTTTTTAAAGTGTTTCACAGTATTGAAATCATTAGTTATCTGGCTATAAATTTTAAATAATGTATATTTTAAATATTTTAATAAGTACAGAAAGTTCATTAATATGTTATGTTTCTTTTGAATATATTAGAATAAACATGTTGATGAGCTGAGTAGGCATTAAAGTTGAATTATGTTTTTGAACGTGGCATAATGTTTTTGATGACGTCAAGCTCTACCGCCCCCTGTTATTTGGGTCAAGTTGGGGAAGACGTCGGACCTGTCCAACAGGTTGGGGGGATGACCAGTATTCAGTAATGTGGGGTAACATGAACACACATTATGCAGAGTGGGGCAAAATACCGGGTGATTTTCGAGTGACCATTAAACAAACTTTGTTCAAAATATTTCGAACTTATTGTCACCGTATTCAAATATATATTTAATAAAATTGTGAAATATAAGATGGAGTTTTGATTTTTCAAAACCAATTTTGAATCCGAAATCGGCTAAATCATTCTTGAGCCAACAATTACGTAAACTTATGTTTCGCTTATGTATAAAAAATTCACTATAATTTCAAAATAGTATTTTATTTTACTACATTATGATCTCTACCATCTACAGAATAAAAAATACGACTGAGATCTCAGAAGATTCATTAAAGATAATGATGATAATATCATTTCTAAACACGAGAAATATTAAAAATATCTACCTTAATACAATTTAAGAAAATCCAATTTCCACAGTAATATGTTCATTATGAAAAGGCGTTAATTTTCAATTAAAAATCTAACCTAACCAAACTTAAAAAGGTGGTGCATTTTATTATTTGGTAAGTTTTTATCAACTTAATATAAAACAAGTTAATTTTCGATAGTTTCTTTGAAGCTTATATTACAAAAATGTATAGTATTTTAGCCTACCATCTCTGGTTTTGGAAAACTGATAAAATCTATATTGTTTATTGATCGTTTTACATATTTATTGCAGTAATAAATAATTATACTTTCCATTAATTGATTGGGCAGTCACTTTGTGGTGATATACTGTATTTCAATTAAAAAAATTATGTTTTACTTGGTAAATACCACTATTTATTAAAATCTAATGTGATACGTGTTTCGATGCAATCCACATATATTTTTACATAAAATGCAGTTTCAACGAGAAATTTCCGTACGAAATGTTACAAAAAAAAATTCTGGTGCATGATATTTTATATGAAAGAGAAATTATTAGATTTATTATAATTATAAAATTTTCATTTCTGTTTTAAATGCAAAGCTGTCACATAATTTCCTGTAAGAAAATTATAATTGCTGGCAGTAAATAATACTAATTTGCATATTATTTTCGGCTCTCAGACGCCCTTATACTCCACTTACTAGGAAGTATTCCCGTTTGCTTTCCAACAATAATACTCCCATGTTTAGCCATGCATACGGTTCCTGTAACTACAGTCCTTTGTGCGATACAACGTTCTAAAACACCTATGACCAACCTTTTCTGGCAACGATCAATAAAGAAAATTCATTTTTCGACCAAATAGGGGTTGTAAAAATAATTACTTCATAAGACGAAAAATTAATAATATATAATCAATTATTTGCGTTTAGTTTTATTTATTTATTTGTTCATTAATTTCTAATATATATCTTCATCGATAACACAAAGCTAAACAAAGATTATAACGAAATTTTCAACTTCAAATTATTATTTAACGAAATATGGTTGGCCTGAGTCAGTTTTTAGACTAGCAACATTTTCATGAAATATATGTAAGATTCTTCCCAAATTATTTTACATACTGGAGATGCCTGAAAATATCTGTTCATTATTTTAGCACAGGCTTCCACATCTCGACTTTTCTGATCTTCGAATTTTACATCTTCGTTATCAAAAATTCTGATATAAATAACTCAAAGCTATAAATATCATGATATCAAATTTATCCCATAAGTACTCCCATATCAAAGAAAATTTGGACACACTGAAAATATTACACACAAATAAGTATTTAAAAAAAATTAAAAAGCGAGGTAGGTAAGTAATAATTTATATGTAATTAAAACTACACGACTCCATCCCCTCTCACTCAATTTTCCAGACTTTTATCCCGCCTTCTCACCTTAAGATGAATATTTATCTGTTTCCAATGTAGTACTTATGACAAGGTGCTTATCGATACAAGTTAGAAAAAAGTACCAAAAATGAAAGTGGTTAAAAATCATGTTTAAGTTTTATTTAAAAGCTAAAATTAAATGGCCTATTGTTGTACATCGCTGTTCTAGAAAGAAAGGACCAGACACTATACGGGGGGAATGCATTCCAACCGTAAAGCGAGCAGCGTTTTAATTAGAGAAATCACCTATTTAGGCGTAGTTATGATATGTTTGGGGGTAATCTTTCTACTCGCCGGTACGATTAACTAATTTATAACACCAGAATATGTTGTTATTTCTCTTGCTTTCATTATTTAAACGATTATCGTAGAATTAATTTAATTATATTTATGGTGTCTCCACGACGATCTACAATACGTTATAGAAATATGTTTAGGTACCATGACCGAGCCCTTTGAGAACGAATGACCATTCAAATTAACACTGTTGAAAATATTTATTTAATTTTATTCCGACTCAAGAAAATCCTTTGTAACATTTCAAATTTAACTAATTTTTCTTCTTAACTAGGTTAATCCATTTAAAATATTTTGAGTATTGTAACACTAAAATATTGTGTGTAAAATAGCTGGTTACAATACAAGTTTAATTAAAATCGAAAATCGATTTCTTAATAGGAATATAAATAATAGATTCATTGTCATATTGTTTATTGTGGATTAATTATTATTTATGTTTTCATGAATTTCTATTGTTCCAAAGACACAACTCTAAAGTTTGGACTTAGCTTCACATCGAAACACGTGTCACAGTAGACTTTAAGAAATAGTGGTATTTACTAAGTAAAACTTAAATTAAAAAAATAAGGAAAAGTATTGGATAAATATTTTTACTGTTATTTGTGAATAATATTGTAATTACGCATAAATATAACTTTAAAAAATCATGCATTTTTAACGTCCGAAGTTCTCATAATTCTTATTTTTCACGGTAGGCGCAGGATTGAAGACGCGCATAAAAGTATTTAGGGGAACGAGACAATAGAATTTCGATTCACTCACACGTTAAAAAGATAGCTTTAAACGTTGTATTATCTATCATAATAACTTTTCCTCGAAACTTGTTTAGCTACAGTGAGTTTCTGGGCAATTTTTCGCAACACAGGATATTATAACTAACGAAAAATTGCAGGTGCATGCAATTATTTTTTTGGCAGAGCCCATTATTATTTTACGGTTTGAGTTCTATTCCGAACTAGGACTTAATTGCGTTTAGGGTATGTACTTGCATTTTTATTATACGTAATCTTCGAGGTTATTTTGGTAATTTTAAGTTGTTAAATGGGGGTTAATTTACATTTATTAGAGCAATTTTACTGTTTTTTGGCGTCAAATTGAATATCTTAATCGGCAAAGCTACCCAGAAAACGGTTTTTTGATAAACCTTTCGAATAATTTTAACGTAAAATAATAAATATGCCATGAAATTTACTTTAAAGGCATACATATTAGGTTCTAGACTTTTTTCAATTTGAGTGTGTGGAAGTTTTTGGTAAGGGAATGTAAGTAATTATGAGTATATCATGTTTTTAATGTTTTAGTATTAAATAAACCCTGATGATGACAAGGTTCTTGTCGAAACCGGTAGGTTAAAGTGTACTTATAATAAAAAAGAGGTTAAAACAAAGTTGTTTAATATTATAAAGTGAGTAAAAACCGTCTATCAACGAAATCATTAGGTAGGTATATATTAACAAAAATTTTGATGAGTCCAAATACTTGTTCACGAATTTAGGTTTCTCTAATTTTAGAGTTATTTTTAAATGAATATGGAAGTCTGGGTATTTTCAGGGCTTATGACCTGTCATAGGCTGATTGAGTGATCAGTTCACACTTTACACGTGCAACATTCACCATTCTACAAAATACCATAAAAGCTTTCCCAATCTAACCATACATGGCTACAGTGATCTTAATGATAGTGAGTCATGAGATTAATGATATACCTACACATGTAAATTTTTCAAAATTGAGTAGTGTGGTTGTTAATCATGGGTAGAATGGTTAATGTTGCACGTGTGTAAAGTGATCACTCAACCAGCCTATGACTTTATCATAAGCCCTGAAAAACCCCAGACTTCCATATTCTTCTTCATCTTTGGGGTCAAAAATGTTGTTTATTTATTTAACATTTAAAATTTTTAGTTTTTTATATACTTTTGTGTTAAAAAGCCAAATTTGATAGCTGTAAAGTAAGAAAGTAAACATTTTATTATACATACATCAGATCTGAAAAAAGCCCTTCAAACGCGCCACAATTAAACTCGATTAAATAAATTATAGGGTAGGTTTGCGTCGTTTATTTTTATGAACTTTAATGTCATTTTATTAAAGTGTGTAATGTGAAGAAATTTAAAATTATCATGTCAAATTGACAACGTAAAGACACCCCGAATGCCGCGTTATTAAATGACATGCTATAGTGTGTCCTGACATTATAATAGGATCCTTGAAACGTAATAGCTCTATCCTTTAAGAGTAATTATTTTTTAAATAGAACTAAGGATACCCACCATTTAGCATGATATGACCATGTAAGAAGGCGCACGCAGGACTACTTATGAGTATCGATTCACGATAAAGTAATGAGATAGGAATCTTTTGTCATACGACAAGAAATTAACTATTCATTTTTAATTAATGTTTTACCTAGTAAATACCACTATTTTTAAAAATCCACTGTACATCATACGGTGTTTAAAAATGATGCGGAATGCATCGAAACACGTGTCACTGTAGATTTTAAGAAATAGTGGTATTTACTTAGATAAACATTAATTAAAAATGGATAGATTTTACCACAATGTGACTGCCGAATTAAAAAATGAAATAAATTATTATTTGGCTGACCATTGTATACTCGCACACATGGGTGCATTGGGTTAATATATTCATTCTATTAATGTCCAAATTAATACTTCATCAATTGTATGCCATCCCTTATTCACCACTAAGGCCAGAAGACGTAAAAGAAGAAGATATAGTGAGGTAACATGCAAAATGGTAAGGTCTGTATAAGTAATTTGTCATCCTACAAACTTATTAAGTGATATATTGCATAGATATCGAGATGAAAAAATATTATAAACACAATTATAATTAAATTGTATGCTAACACGCACATATTTGATTCGCCTAACATTATTGTAGAATAATATTTATGGTCATCACGAGGGCATCAAAACACGTGACAAAATATTTTTCAATGGTAGGTAATTATTTTTGAACAAGAAAACGCTAAAATCAAAAAATGACCAAATTCATCAGAGACTTTAAGAAAAGAGAGAAATTAAGTATTGTTAAAATTCTACGTAATCGGGGGTCACGTATGATTACATGTGTGCGTATAAAAATAAGAAAAATCTAAAGCGCCTTTTAGACGATATTTTGTAAAATGACGGTATGTGCTAATTTTAGCCAAATGACATATTATGATGGATGTAGAAGAAGCTAGGAGTGTACGTCAGGATAGACAAATGTTCCATGCTTTTTCTACACATTCAGAGAAACAGCGTGATGGAAGAAGCAATACACTCCCTCAATAATTAATGTTCAATTCTGCAAAATTCGAATGGTAACTAACCATAAAAAATACTAATATCGAAACCCTCGAAGAACTTTAATATTCTAGGGGTGCAAGGGGTATTTAAAATGAACATATTTTTGAAAAATTATTGCGAGGTATTTGGTTTTGGTAAAAGCATTTAAGAATTTAATCAAAAGAGCGACCACTTGTCCGAATTGTATGTACGTAGGGGCGTTTGCTAATTACTTGGCGGACGTGCTCGCTGGCCACCATACGAGTATTCATTAAAAATTGCACTTTACCTTGGTCCCTTGCATCTGCCAGCCGTTACCTTTTGAACCGGAAGATACGTATGTAATAATATGTTGGATATGTATACATAGAGGATCCTAAAAAAGAATACTTAGCCGAGTCTTTAAATAATACCCGCGAGCATACACGTTTTGTTCTCTAACTAGTATATGGAGAAATAAATTTGAATTACAATAATTTCGTTTTCTTAAATATAACTAAAAAATAATAAGAATAAAAATTGCAAGTTAAAAATCACATTTTGAGTGTATCCAAATACTTCACGTACCTATCAAGATTATCTCTAATCATAGGAGTTATTTTTCATATTATTTTTTGATATCTCAACATATATATTCTTCTTCATCTATGCTGAAATATCAAAAAATTGTTAATAATATATGGTATTTTCTAATACATAGTTTAATAAAATTTTGACATCTTAACAAGAAAATTATAGAAGTCTGAATATTTACAAGCATTTTATTACCACCCTATCAGTAACTCCTAAGAGTAGAAACCTAGATTTGTGAACAGGGAACACAATAAAAAAATTTGTGCATTATTAAATTATTGAGAGACGAAAGGACTCGAAAAAATTACCTGTATCCAAGTAACACCTCTATAGTGTAGCGTTTGACTACCATGGCATAAGCTGGAGGTCCCAGGTTCGATTTCTAGGGGGCTCATATTATATATGTAGTTCATTTTTATTTACCATTTACTTGTCTTCAAGTAATTAATGAGCAATGTAACACTGCGTCGGTACGAACCAGGGCCATATGCACTATTTGGTGTGAATAAGAGTTAAAAGAAGACGAAGTTACACAAGCATCAGTTAATACGGGTATGCAGCTGTTCTTCCTTCTTATGTAGGTACTATTCCGATACCTTTTATTTCCTTTATTACAGTAATGTCCTTCACCCTGAGCTAATTATTTAATGTATTCCATTTATATATTCAAAAATGCTAAATCACCTTGCCTTCATGTAATTATCGAATAATCCATTTCTAATAAATGTTTTACTTAGTAAATACCACTTATTCTTAAAATATACTGTGACACGTGTTTCGATGCATTCCGCATCATTTTCAAACACCGTATGCGTATGAAAATAATGCGGAATGCATCGAAACACGTGTCACAGTAGATATAAAGAAATAGTGGTATTTATTAAGTAAAACATTAATTAAAAATGGAGAGATTTTACCACGGTCAATTAATGAAATTATTGAATAAGTTAACGCATATTGACTCGATACTGTACCAATCAGGTTTTTCTGGATAATTTTTCCTTGATTTTTCATCAGATTTCAACAGGGGTCACAAAAAATAACAAGAAGAAATATATATTCACGGTGATTCGCTACAATTTCGATACCTTCACTACCCTTAATAAAGCACCTGTAGTGGTGGCAGAAATATTGATAAGAAGAGCGAACGAAGCACGACACAATATTTGAGAAAAATGCTAGCATTATCCAATCATGTAAAAATGTATGGTATAAAAATTCAAAATCTGTTGATAAAAAGGATCTTGTGATAAAAAGGAATCACTGTATCAAGTTTTGAATCAATAATTATTTTTTCTTTCTATTATTCGTCTACCTTCGACATTGATTTGTATTAAATAATTATAATTTCGATATGGCCTACGCTTTGAGATTACTCAGTTCATAAAATTTTCTTTCTTAGGTGTTTTCAAATTAAATTTTAAATCAATCAATCGTTGCGCAGCTAGCTTATACTATCATAGATTTGTTTTCGTCCTACCAACTTGTCAAAAAGTGTGGTGATTATTTTGTTTATATACCAACTACCTACTACATTATGTATTCTCCTACAAACATCTACTGCGACACATGCCGAAACAACGGCGTTTTCGTGTATTTTCGTGTGTATAATAACGTTGTCCCCGTATTTTGTAGGTACCTAACTTCGCATGCATTATGTATCGGAAAATTAGAAATTTAAATTAAACCTTCTAAGCAAAGGTCTCCACCGCTGCACATACTGGGACAAGGACAATCACAACAATAATAACTAATAACACTATCGTAACACGGTATTCGTGTTCACTGTAAAATAGACATTCGGAATTGGTATTGAAAAATATTATATAAGTATTCATATATATATATATATATATATATATATATATATATATATATATATATATATATATATATATATATATATATATATATATATATATATATATATATATATATATATATATATATATATATATACAAATATGTTTCTATATGGAATGCGAGTAATCCAGGGTAGGCACTGCTTTTCTGCCTATAAAGAATGCACTCCTCTGCATAAATGTATAACTACTTTGGCCTATTTAGATACGAAATGACATTCCTGTACGATGATTCTAAACCATTATGTCGAGGTTCTAAAGATTTTCCAAGAAAAGAGAGATTTTCCATCGGGTGCGGATAAGGGTTCGCATTGAACTAAATTTTATAGTAGTGGTTTGTAGCAAAACCAAACATTTGTAGAGTGACAAAACTCGCATTAGGTGAACTCAGAAGAAGTATACTGTGTCTGTAAAGACAAGAGCCTAGCTCTAAAATATGACGAGTAGATATGTATCCCTTAGTTAAAATTGAAATAATTGAATGTCCAGACAAAAGTGTTTTATTATGTGCGACAGTACTCCCAAATCAATGGCGAATAAACGGATTTGACAAACAGATTTTGAATTTTCATCATAAATAAATCACGGTGCTTGGCGTAGGAAGGCGACGTGTATAGGCTTTTATCAGATCGAATAAATTATCATTGGAAATATTTTTATTTTACGTTTCAATTATTCTCAACATTTGTAAAAATTGAGGACAAAAAGAATACTATTTAGTTTGTACGTTATTTTAATTTAAAATAAAAAAAATATGTACATTAAATTGCATAATATTTATAATACACAATTGTAATGTGCCAAATTTAGACAGCGTTTATACAATTAGGTACCAACAAATATAAAATGCAGTAAAATGTATTGGAAAATATGATAAAAGGGCATATAAAGCAAGAAAAAAATAGCAAAATACGGAAGACTAATAAATGTAAACAAACCAAAACTATGTTTTTAATTTTTTATTACGTTTTGCGGTCTTCTGAATTCATGGCGCATAATTATAAATAATAATAAAATGTGTGTAATACTTTATTTCCCTACTGTGGTATGTTTTCAATACTACTTCAATTTAGATGTTACTTTCGGTGGCATATCCAATTTTTATAATATTATCAGTAGTTTCGAATTCGAGTAACTGTTGAATTCTTATTATTTTAATGTGAGTGCACTCATTCCCCCTTCGGTCATGATAATGCACTCCATAATAGGAAATGCATTTAACTAGCTATCCTCTAACTAGGGTCCGCGGCCTGCGGCGCCTACTATTACATATTTCACTAGTTTTTTTATGTTTTTGTTTTCTTAATGAAATAAATAAATACGGCTGCAAATAATTCGAAAGCTTTGTAAATAATATTAGTCTGATAACGAGAGTTTCATTGTATTCAAATATATCTATGTATCTGCTTTATAGTTATTGCATATAATGTATATAAACACGTGGTCAATGCCATAGGAAAGCTTTGAGACGGAGCTTTTCGTAGTTTAGTATAGATATATTTATGTGTGGAAATAAAATAGGGAAATAGTAAAAAATGTCTTATTACCAACATGGATTTATCTAAGATAAAATATTTGCTTATTTAGTCTGTATTTAAAGATTTTTATATTTCCTATTAATGGACATAGAGAAAAAAGCTCGTTTAAAAATACATTTATTTTCCTTTTATTTAAAAGTAATATATTTTAGAGGTTACTTGGTTAATTAAATAAAATAATAATAAATCATATAACGTTGATACAAAACTTCATGCTTTCTGCCTATTCCTTTAGTTTGTATCCTATATCCATCTACTTGTTTTGAAATATTATACATACATAACATTTCTAGCTTTCATTCGTTTATAAGAAATGAATCGTTTTTAATAGAATTAGCAACTATTTCCTTTTTCAAGATTTTCTTCATTGTTGTAAAAGTAGGAAGAAAATATCTAAAAGAAATTTAAACGCGTTCTCCCTTTAAATTAAATCTTAAAATTAAACCTTAATAATTAGACGAACGAAGTGCAATGAAGACTGCACGATAACCGCATTATAGTCCAGAGCCTCAGATGAAAGAAGGTATACGAAGAAGAAGAAAGAGTTTACGCAAACAATGATCGTTCGTTACGAAACTGTGTGGAGCTGATTGGGTGGGGGGTCTCAGATTGAGGGCCTCTGGATGGTAAATATATGCGGGTGTCGCAGCGGCCCGTATAAGGGCGGTAAAATGCAATTCCGATTACATTTAATGTAGGGTATTAAACATTAAGTGATAAATTATTAACGCTGTTATAAGTCACTTCGAGCGATTGTATGAGTGATCAACTCACTCTGTAAATGCATTCATAAATCTCTTTTTCTTTATCACATCTTACATACATCCAGACAGCATGGTCATGAATTAATTCAGCGTTGATAGATAATCTAGTTTTTAATGTTTTTTACATGGGAATTGCATTTTTTATTTATCTCGCTAATTGTTTACCAGGTTTAAAGAACATTAAGTGGATTTTCGTTTCTTCTAACATAAAAAATTGTTTTATTTTATTCTGTGTTGGGAACAGGAGGGATAATCTAGTGTGGGCCAATCAGGAAGTATTCAGCATTTACTCATTGCAAGCTTTTAGTTATTTATTAACTACACAAAGTACTCAAATAATTCAATAATTATATGAAAAAACCACGACAGACACGTATAGATCTTTTTCATATAGACAGTAAATATAATACACATGTTTATTATTGAGACTCAAAGAGACGAATCGATTTTTGTAGTGAGGGAATAAGTCATTGAGCATTTTCAGAGCTAACATGTCACCGGCTGGGTAAATCGATCACTTTAAACACATGTGCAATATTCACCACATCCAAGTGCCTCTTCGCGTGATAGATTGAAACGACATCTAGCGAGATTCGTGTGAAGTGAATATCAATATTATTTTGATTTTTTATGAGACATTCTTTCTTAATTAATTTGTACGCTTAAATTCTTATATTCTTTAACTCATTCTATTCTCTGACCAGTTTATAAAATAAACAAAAGAACAATATTAGGACTATATCCTCATTAGAAAATATTAAAATATTTTTATAATAAAACGTAAGATTAAAAATAAGTTTGGGTTATTTGAATATTTTTAATAAATAACAATTGTTTTTGCATGTATTTTAACCATCGTTATTAGAGCAATCGGCAAAAAGTTTTATTTTTTAAAATAACAAAAAAATTTACATAAACATTAACCCAATGATGACAAGGAAATCATTATTATTTTCATGATATAATTTTATACAAAAATATGTTTTTATTTCATTGAAGACATCTTATGTTTGTATTTAGTGGATATAGTATCGATAATAATATGGCTATCATAAGATAAATATAACGATAACTGTTCATGACACAGATAGAGCGGTATTCTGAATGAATTTTATTAAAAATAAATATTAATATCTTTTTACCTTTTGCTTTAAGCAGGTAATCCTTTTCACCCAGAGCCTTCACTGGTTCAGAAGTATACTGGATGCAGTACGTTGTACCATAATGTTCAAATAGCACTTCAATTGTTTATTGTCACAGCGAGTCAAATGAACAACATCATCAAATATGAAGAAAAAAATACATTAGAAATTAATTTCATCAATTTTATTCAATATGAATTTTAATACAAAATCGTGGTTCAATTAAATTATTATATTTTTAGGTTGTTTTAAAAACATTGTCTGTTTTCAACGAATGAACATAAATAGTAAAAATATTTATATATTTTTAGGTTTTTTTTAATTTTATTTAATAAATTATTTTTGTTAGGTAATAATCAAGAAATATAAATTTTTGGTATGTAATATCAATGCGTGTATCTAGACAAATTAAAGAATATTTTAAAAAATATTAACAGATATTGTTGTTATCGATGTTGCTTAGTTTTAAAAAAATCTAATTATGTGAGTTAATGTATCGCGGTATGGGTTTGAAAAAACACGTTTTCGGTCGTCGCAATCAAAGGTTTTGGATTCGTTTCCGTGTCGTGACGTGACGCGAAGGAGTGCAGCAACGGACTGCATTATTCATGCAAGTCGGCCTGTAGTATGGTGTGGCATGCAGTGTGCAACGCGGTGCATAGCGGATGGAAGGGGAACTCATTCATGTTTGTAGTAAGCGGTGAAGGTTTGCGTCGGTGTGCTCGCACACACCTTTGCCATCCGCTGCATTTGGCACTACTACTACTGCCGTCACGCCGTTACAGAGAGGATGGAACGCCACACTCTTCAGTCCTGACATACACTCCTCGCATCTTTCACATCTAGTCGTATTTTATTTTTTGTTTCGGCATTCATTTTGTGGTGAGACATGATTAAATTGTAAATAAAAACACATGTTTTGTACAACTCGAGTATTACATATGTTAATTTTTTTTAAAACTAATTTCGGAAGCTACAGATGTTTCCATATACGAGTTTTGATAAAGTTAATATATTTAAGCCCGTACGTAGCTTCCGAAACTGGTCGTTAAAAAAATTAATAATTAAGTGTTATAAAACAAGTGAACAACATTTTGTTAAGTGTCCAAATAATTATTAAAAAATCTGGATTATCTCCAAATAGGAGTTATTTTTTATATTAAAATAATATAAAATAAGTGTTTTTTCTCACAATTTTATCTAGTCGTACATGCCCTCCGATTACGCAGAATTTTGACACCACTAAATTTAATTTGTCTGCCTCCGTAGTGTAATGGTCAGCACGCTCGCCTACCGTACTGGAGGTCCAGAATTCGATTCGCAAGGGGGGCTCAAATAAATTTAAGTGATTTTTTCACTCTTATATTTATTTAATATAACCCTTGAATGAAATGTCAAAAAAACATATTAGACACTGTCTATCCAAAGTTTAACTACTAATATATACAATGCAAGTGTCCGACCGACCCAGTGAGACAACGCTCCTAAGCGACCCGTTTGTAATATGTTACCTAAATGTTTTGTCATCCAGTCTTCTTCTTCCTAGCTCCATCCCAACTTATCGTCTTTATAGACTATTAGGGTCAGCTCTCCTCGTCCTCAGGTAGGTCCTTCTGTCATGTACAACATCACCTAGGTTATGCCTTCGAATCATGTTATCTTTTGTAGCATCCATAATTTTTAAAGTCTTTCTCTAGATGTCTTTCGAGGAAGATCAATGGCGGCTTTTTCGTCTTTGTAGACTGTTGAAGTCAGTTTTCCTCATCCTCAGGTTGTAAGTCCTTGTATCATGGACATCGTCACCTACGCCACGCCTTCAAATCATGTTATCTTTCTCTAGCATCCATGAATTCTCCTCTATCCATGGTCTTCCTCTAAACGTCTTTCGAGGAAGATCCATGGCGATCACCTGGCTTACAATATGTTCAGGTCTATACCATCTCAATTGCCTTGCCTCAACCTTTTTTTTGTTCTGTCATCCAGCATCTTAAAAGATAAACCGGTACGATGTGACCGCGATTCCTTTATTCAATTTACCTCGCTGACCCATTACACAACAAAAGGGAAGAAGAAAATCTTCTTGTGTTCTGTATAGCCATTACTGAAAACCACAACATCGACGGAGTAATGACCTTAGAGATCCAGTATACTTAAAGTGATTTTATACAAAAACGACACAGGATTATCTCGTAGCCTTTTATAAGCGTAAAAACGGGGACTTTAACGTTTTTAATTTTTTAACGTTTTGAATTTAATGTAAGGACGTTAAATTCATATATTGTTGAGCCTAAATAATTTTTGTTTGTCTGATATAGTTAATAATTGTAATTGTGATAATTACAATTATTAACGATAATAATTGTGGTTAGCGCGCTAGGCTACCATGCTGGAGGTCCCGGGTTTCCCAAGAGGGTAAAAAAAAATATATATATATAAATATATTAGTGATTTTTCAGTGTTAATACATATTACTTAATATGACCCTGGACTGGTACCTGAAGTGCAAGGCTGATCCCCTCGTCTTCGTGTATTTAACGATTAAGGTAATTATTAAGTGCGGATAGGGTTAAGAAGAAGATCTAGTTAATATAAAACTACCAAAAAAAATCTAAACGCTTGTTATTTATGATTATTTATTTTAAATATCCGTATGGAAGCAATTTCAAAAGACTGTTGTAGAAGGCTATTGTAAAGTGATCACTTAACCAGCCCATGACAAGTCGTAAGCCCTGTGAATACCCAGACTTACATATATTATGACAGAGTGACCGCGTAATCTAACAATGAAATTAATTTAAAAAAATGTATTTAAGTGTTGTACTGACATAATCTGATTAAAACTGTAAAATAACTCCTGATTTGGAGATAATCCAGATTTTGTGAACAAGTATTTGGACGCACTCAAAATGTTAAATAAAACTGCATTTTTTTCCACTTTTATTTAATTTTATCAAATTTCGAAACGAAGAAACCCGGTCAAAAGTCAAATGAAATATAAGTGGAAAAGCTTTACTATATGTTAAGCTGTTTTATTATATTTCATTTTCCTCCTTGTAATTTTCATGTATTCTATACACGAATAAAACACAAGCCTGAAGATGTCCGTAGTGGATTTTATTCTCCGAAAAGGTTTGTAATCTCTAAATGTTTGTAAGTTTCACACGTTTTCATAATAAGATAAGACCCTTTAATATGGTGTACAGGAAATGGGGTGATCTCAAACATAACAGTTCTTCTTCGCAGATAAGAAAAATCAATATTATTTTATCAATAGAAACGTCAAAGGCGGGATCCGTATGGGTATAGCTATATTAACATGTAATACGTACCATACATCAATCTAATCGATCATTTAGTGCTACAAGTCAAAATTTAGCCGAGATAATAAAATGCTACTAAATTCAAATGTCGCCTCTGTACCGTACCTACTCTTCTTACTGTGTTATAACAGAACATTATATTAAGCCTTGTCATGAGTCATAAAGCTTTTTTTTAAATTTAAGTTAAACTTAGTAAATACCACTATTTCATAAAATCTACTGTGACACGTGTTTCGATGCATTCCGCATCATTTTCAAAAACCGTATGAATTTAACTTGTACAAATTTTATGATTGAGTAAAAGAAAACTTACACAAATTTTCTTTTACGCAATCTTAAACAATGTACGGACATTTGTCCATCTTTATTTTTAATCTCTATACATTAAACATGAAACTACAATATTTTAATATTATGAAAATTGTTACTTGAGTTAAGCAATGCAGTCTTTATAATAATACGAACGTAAAAAGGGTTTTCCCAAAAAGACATAGGCTCCATACCGCAAGAAAAGACTCCGAGAAAACTTATATTAAGTTATATTATGTAACATGTATTAAGGCATATTCTTAAGAATTAAGAATTAAATTATGTTATATATATATTAACTTATATTAAGGCATATTCTTAAGAATTAAGATTATCTCCAAAATTTTACTCGTGAAAATTATCAATATATAATTTACACCCTCTAGTACCTTCAAGTACAGGACATGCTACCCTCCTTATTAATCATACAACAGTACCTACTGTTTTGGACTCTTTTTAGATTTTTTAAGTACACTGGTGAGTGGAAATGTATACTTCTCAATATAACCCCGAAATAGGTTTGGGTAGATGAGTCTTATCACGAACCATTCATAAAATTAATATCATATTTTCCATATAATTTTTTGACATCTCATCAAAGATGAAAAAGAATATGGAAGTCTGGGCAATTGCGGGGCTGACGACCGTCAAAGGCTGGTTTAAGTGATCACTTTATACACGTGTAACATTCACCAATTCTACCCATTATTGACAACCACACTACTCAAATTCTTAGAAGTTCTATATATCGCTCACTCCTTTCAAGAACGTCATAAATCAAAAAACTTGATTTTTCAGAAGAACGTTTTTAAAGTTTAAAAAAATAATACAATGTATTAAAAATAAATATCAAGCCACTTATTGAACATTTTACTGTGCAACAGATCTTTTTAGGTAAAACCTGAAAGTTTTTTCTCCATTTGAAAAATATTTAGTGTATTTAAAAAAAAATAATTAAACAATGCGTTTTCTTCAAAATGCAGAAACAACACTTTATGCACTGTAGTGGGTAAATATAAAGTTAAAAATATGCAGCTTTGGTGGGATAAAGTACATTTTCTGGGCTTTCCGAAAACATGCACAACTGAAAATTGACGATTTTTGATTTATGACGTTGTTGAAAGGAGTGAGCGATATATGAACCAATTTAGAAACATTATTCTTGAATCACTAGAACATCACTAGAGACATCTATTGGTGAGATGAAGAAAAGCGTTTTTTAATAATGTGAGGTCCGAATCCTGGATTATAATCACACACATGAGAAACACCAGAAAATATAATTTTCATTTTTTATTATTTTAGCTTATAATTTGACCAGTTAATTTATTTATAACATTTTGAGAGTGTCCAAATACTTGTTCATGTTATATTATTAGGATTATCTCCAATTACAGGAGTTATTTTTCATATGATTTTTTTACATCTCATCAAAGATGAAGAAGAATATGTAAGTCTGATTGATTGATTTATGAATGGTACTGGCGGTTAAAGCGATAAAAGTAAATTTTCAGACCATATATTAGTACAAGGAGGATACATGTTTAAAACACTTTTTTTTTTAGTTCTAGGAATATCATTGTTCTAAGGACACGATTGAATTTTCCAAAGAGTGCTCAACCTAGTTCAATACTTCTTCTGGGTACTTCTAATGTTTTACTTCTGATTCTCTTTCATTAGTTTGATCTCATGTCCAAAATAGACGTATTATTCAAGAGATTATATTTTAGTCGTGCATTAATAATAATAATAATAAAACCCTTATCCGCACCCCAATGGTGCATAGGGCACTGCTATAAACGCAGTGTTATCTCGATCGTTTACACACGAAGGAAAGGTGATCAGCCCTCCGTTTCAGGTACCAGTCCAGGGTAATATTGAATAAATATTACAGTGAAAAAATCACTTATATTTATTTAACCCCCCCCCTGGGAATCGAACCCGGGACCTCCAGAACGGTAGCCGAGCGTGCTGACCATTACACTACGGAGGCGGAGTCATGCATTAAGTGGTGTAAATCTTAAATCGAATAAAACACACCGGATATATACATGAGACATTGCACAGGTAAGTACAGAAATGAATTATTGTGAAAAATCTCTTCATTCGTAACAAAGGCATAAAGGTTAGGTTTGGAGTTTTTAACGCAAAGGTCTAAAGAGACGGCAATTCGACCGGAAAACGTAGAATAAGAGGGTGAAAGTAGAAACGTAGAAAATCGGTTTTTAACCTTTTTATTTTAAACCGACTTTTTGTTAAAATAAAATACAAAATATGCATTTGACCAGTCATTTGTGGAATCGAGACAAGGGCAGATACTTCTAGAACAAAATCTCGGCTTCGACCCTCTGAGACGAGAACTTCTAGATCTATAACTGGAAACATGCTGAGATCGCGTAAAAAAACACTGATTTCCGGAGCACGTGTAAGATGGTAGATATCGTGGGGAAGGGGCGATAACGGAGGCGATACTGAATGTCAGAAGACATGTCTTCCTCATATCTCCCTTCAAGGAAATCTCGAAGGCCGTAGACCACCAGGCAGACCTCCGAAAAGGTGGAGAGTTGGCTGGGAGTCGATATATCAAGAGTAACAGGTGCTGCAAACAGATTACCAGGATCTATGGAAAGATGATGAAGTAGAAGAAGAAGAAAAATGAATCTTTTCGTTAGAAGGTCAATTTTTAAAGGCAATTGTGAATACGCGCTAAATGGTATAATGGTAACCCTGATTGTAGCATTACCGAGCGATAACCGACGCAGGAAGCGCGTACAATGTTGGCGGCGCCTATCGCGGGACCTCACGAAGATAAGAAAAATCAACAGTTATTGGAACCGGTGCGCATGCTCTGTACTGCCCTCAGGAGACCCTCTCAGCGCATGCGCGAGTATGCCAGAATAACGTAAAACTAACTAACTAACTAGCTCACCATCACGCCGCTTCTCCGTGGAAGTAGGCTGAGAGAATAAAACCAGTCTGTCTTTGCAAACAATCTTCACCTCTTTCGCATTCGCGCATCTTCTCATACATACCCGCCGATCTGACTCCTGACTTGACCACTGTCTTCTTCTTCTTCTTCTTCCAACCACATTCGACTCATATATTTGTTTTACTGTTCTTTCTGCTCTCATTCGATTCACATGCCCAAACCATCTCAACGCACCTTTTATTTATTTTTTTATCGATAATGCTTAACTCAGCCTTTATATATTTTATAATGTAAAATGTAAATATAAATATAAAACACTTGTGTAAGACCATTTTTCCCTTTATTAATACAGAGACGACTACTTTCGAGAATCATAAATGTTCTCATCGACTGGTGAAAATACTTGTACAAACTAATTGTATTTTTATCTTTGTATTTGATGAGAACATCTGTGATCTCGAATTACGTAGTCACATTAATAAACTCAAAAATAGTATTATACAATGGTTTTATTTAATTTTTTAAAACATCATGTTATTCATTTCACGAGGTTATGCCAAACAAATATACGTATAAAATTAACCCTTCGCTGCATTGTGTATCAAATTTGTTACATAGCCAAAAGTTAGTGTTAAAACATATATCAATATCTCATAAGGGTAACCATTGCATGGTGTTGCAAATTTGATACAAAAGTATTTTCTTGAGTTTTCTTTGTTAAAAGTTTTTCATTCTTTTTTATTTATTTTTCATCTAATGTTTAGAGTAAGATACTATAGAATATTTATTATTATTTCAAATGAAAAAAGTCATGCAACGAAGGGTTAAGTAAACGAAAAATTTCCGATACATACATAAAAAAAAGAATCCCGAAGAAATTCACGATTAACGCTTCTGTGAAAATTTTCATTGTAAAGTATAATAGTTGGAAACCAAGGATTATTATTTAACGAAAACAATTAGATGTTAGCGAAAAGAAATGTGCAGTGAGTGGCGTAGAAGAAGCAGTTGTTAAGAGAAGAGGAGAGGTGAGGAGGTATTTTGAGTCAGCGCTGTGTGGTCGTGTTGGAATGTCTACTCCTTTTGTGTACCCGGTCGGCAGTCAACGCGGCTGTACTTACTGCAGCAGAGAGGGGTTAGGAGATGAGTCCGGTCTGCGTAAATCCCCCTCGCATATTTTCCTTCGACTCTGCAATCATTTCCTTAAATAACTGTATTTTCATAAAATTGTACAATTACAATATTTTAAAAATATAGATTTTTACTATTCTGTAGGTTTCAATAAGAAATCGTGTCTCGAAAAATCCTTACCAGACCAATGGCAAGAAAATTATGCTGTTAAAATAATTCCAGGAAAATTCCTTTTTTCACCTTCCAGAATTATCAATTATATTAGAAGATTTCTTAGGAAGGACAGCATTGGCTTTAAGAAATCGAATATATAATTTAACTTTTTAAAAATATTTATAGAATTTACTTTGTGGTTAGTTATTTTTACGAAATGTTGCTAATGTGAATAGTAATAAATTTGAATAATTATTATGGCGAATTTTTCGTGAATTACCTCAAGGGCCCTTCAAATATTAGTTTATAACTACTCGCAAAGATTTTATTCAACTGATTTCGAGACATACCCGTCTCTTCGTCAGTAGGTTATATGCTGGTATAGTGATTGTCCTGACGCAGAGACGGATACGTTTAAAAATCGGTGGGCTTAAATCTCGTTGATTGCTTATATATTCGTACTAACATACGTAACAATATATATTATTTTTTCGTTTCTATTAAAGATCTTAGCGATTTAATACTGCAGATATTTATTGAAACCATTTAATGTTTTGTTTTTCCTAAATCGTCATGGATGGTAGAAATGATCCTCTTTTACACAGTTCCCAATAATTTTTCGACTAGCACCCCTTTCCTCAACATTGTTGTCGACGGCAGTAAGGAAATATCCAGGATTTCCCCACAGAGAGATGGGGGAGAAATATAAATATATTGTCTCCAAGGACCTTTAGAACTCCCTTAAAGATCTAACAGGGTGGTGGCATCTACACTGAGGGGCGGTACCATCCCGTTAAGAATAGATGCTCTAGGTACATAATAATATATCCTCATGGCTGATATATTATTATGTACCTAGAGCATCTATTCGATATACCTGAAAATTGGGAAAATAAGCTGTTGTTACTTCAATTAGCCATTATTTAACGAATTTGTTTGATTTGCCAGCTTTTTTCTGTAATCGGAAAATGAGTATTTAACTGTATGAGAAAATTGTGTATTTCTTATTAGTATTTTATTGACTTTTATAGTAAATATTCTACTATAGTTATTTTTATTTTTTACCTGATATCCTGGTCTTCGCTTTTCTTCTACAGCGCTCACCATACATTTCCGTTTCTTCCAATCTATGGGCATTGCTCAGTGCTAACTTAGTAAGGCTCCGAAACTGTCTTGGACTTTCCTGTCCATCTTACAGAACCTTGAGCATGGTGTGTTCAATTAATAAGTAACAGTTGAATTTAATCGAAATACGAACTATTAAATTCATTTTCCACATTGATCACGTATGAAAGGAAAGGAAAAAAACTAATCTTTTGAATATGAGGAGTTATTTTCGTAAATCGTTCACAAATGTTTCCTCAAAATTAAAATCGATGTAGCCAAAGAAGAAATCAAGTACTGAATACTACATATAGTAAATTGAGACTCGTTCAGAAACACTCCTATTTCATTTCCCTAATAAACAAAATATTTTCGAATTTTAGATATTTTCTTTAATATATCTTTTTTTTCCTTTGTTTTTCCACGTATTTTACTGGTATTCATACCATTGTTTGTATTATAAAATATTGTAAACCTATGCACAGGCCATGCTAATGTGAGGTTTTTCATTCATGTTTTAAATATATTTAAATGAATGCTCGCTTCATAAAAACAAAATAAATATTCTAAATCAGCTCAGTTTAGCGACTAATCTGACACGGGTGAATAAATGTTCCTAAAAGAATGCGATAAATATGGTCCAAAAAGAGTTTATATTATTGTCACAAAGTACAAAGTGACAGACCCACTTGTACGGCTCTGTCAACTGACATTGCTTAAGGCGAGAGGTACCGTACATACTTCTCCTAGCAATTCTGGGAATTCCTAATGTCACAATGTGGATGAATACAATGGACGCTCAATACGTGACGACCTCACTTATTTTCGTCAAACATTCGTACTATTATTTGTACCATTTGTTGTACACGATTCATTCCTAAACCATCCCATGACCTATTGGAGTCATGGCTCCTACTATTCGCTAGAGACTGGAAAATTTATGGGGAATTCCTAAATATCTATTTGCTTTTCTGCACAAGGATGCGGAACTTTTGAGAAGGTTAGACGTATGAGTGTGGTTGAAACGTTTTTTTTAATAAAACAAATATACAAAACATAAATTATATATTATCATTCAAGAACAAAACATGAAACAGTTTGCAAACGTAAATTAAACACGAATAATTTCAAAAAGTGTCTTAATCATATTTACATGAATACTTATTGAATGTTTACAAAACGAATCTATAAAATTATAAAAATATTTAAAAAAAAAAATATTAATATATTAAATTGAATTAAAAACGACGATATAAGAAAGGAATGTAAGGCTGAACGAGGAATAATTGAAAAGATTAGAAAGAGCTCTTTTCGGTGGTATGGACATGTGGAGCGAATGGATAGCGAGAGAATGACTAAGAAAATATATGTGGCGAATGTGAGAGGGAAAAGAGAACGTGGACGACCGAAAAAGACTTGGCACGATCAGATCAATCAGAACCTAATATCTGGCGGTGTCAAAAGTCTGCGTAATCGGAGGGCATGTATGACTAGATGTATGGATGTGAAGGAGGCTAGGAGTGTATGTCAGGACAGAAGAGTGTGGCGTTCCATCCTCTCTGCCTACCCCTGCGGGGAAACGGCGTGATGGTAGTAGTAGTAGTAGTAGTAGTAGTAAATTATTTACTCTATATTATGTACTTCATTCATAAACTATTTCACAAGAATTCTTTATTGAAGAAAAAGCTCGAATGCTTCATTTAAAAGCTTAGCAGGGAATCTGTTATGTCTGAAATGTTACCTTGTAATTGTTGTAGTTGTTGTAAGAAAATTAAATAATTAAAAACCTTATAAAATAATGAAATATAACTTCACTTAAATTAAAATATATTCGTAATCAATCTCGAAATATCATTTCAAAGCTTATGATAGAAACGAAAGCTTTCAGTTGTGTAAAAATAAATTAATTTCAAAATGTAAATAAGTTAACATGTAGTTTGAAATACAAAAAATCATCACAAATGATTAATGTAACACAGCATTCACATATTTTTATAAGGATCTTTTTTTAAATACTATTTTGGAAACAGATACTCGTATGTTGAATGAATTTTTTAAAAAGTGGGGAGAACTTCTGACTTCAAGTCAGGACTCCGGACTACACAAATCTACACACACGTGTCTGATTAAATTCCTTGTTATTTCATTAATTGATTTGGGAATCACTTTGTGGTAATATCTATAAATTAAAAATAAATTTTTCTCTTGGTAATTACCACTTCTTCTTAAAATCTATTGTGACACGTGTTCTGATCATTTTACAGTGTCTAAAAATGATGCGGAATGTATAGAAACGCGTGTCATAATAGATTCTAAGAAACAATGGTGTTTATCGAGTGGAATTTGTATTAAAAACAAATTTCCCTGAAACTAAAGCTCTATAGAAGTAACAAAATGTGCACTTTTATAATCGAGTGCATATGCTTAAAATAAAGGATAATTTCTCTTTTGTCTTCCATGTTTTATAATGACAGTCATTAAGGGTTAAAGGCTTGTAGTTCGAAGTGATTAGAATATTATCTGATTTCGCATTTCGCGAACAATGTTGCGAAGGTAACCGCGACGAACCTAGCCCATGCTCATCGCAACATACCTCGTCTATGTGAATGGTAACGGGATTGTGTAATATGTCTGAAGCCCATTCAGCGAGGACAGGTAGAAATATTGTGATGTAGCATCGCGCATATTGAGTACCACTTAAAATATTCTCATGAAGGTGATTACAGATGTCAGCTCATTACGAGGAATGCTTCTGGGGTAGCCAGAACTCTGAAACTACGCGGATATGTTTATTGACCCGCGATAGTCTGAGTGATTGAGGATCTGCTTTGACGCAAATTCTCGCAACTAATATGTCTTTACAGGTCCTTACAATCGTTATTTGTGTACATTGTCTAACATTCCAGTTGATTATTAACAACTGGGAACTTGGGAAAACGCACACATTATCCGCATACCGCACATTGTCATACAGATCATAAGTTTTCCCGCTTGTGTCGTGGTAGTTATTGACACAGGAACAGGTTTCCCATTGGATCTTCAAATAATAACTCTCGATGATGGAACGCGACCTTTTATCATAGTTCTTTTCCTAAGGTACTTCATACAAGCCGTTCCAAATAAAGTAGTATATTGGATGGACTACACAGTCTTTCATCCAACAACAATTCTATAAAATTCAATTCGTTTATTACAAGGCAGAATTTAAGGTAAGTGCACCATAGGAAGAAGACATATATCCTGGCTTTACACCTTGAGAAAGTGGTTCTACTGTAGCACGGAGTCGCTGTTCAGAACGGCTGCAGACAATGTAAAAATCGCCATTATGATTGTTAACCTTCAGCGTGGTGTGTCATAATACGATGGTTAGTTTAACACATGGTGTTATTCACTATTTTCAGACCCCCAGAGAACAGATAAAATACATCCGAAATTTTTTTTTTCATGCTTGCCAGAAGGATCATAGCACACGCCTTACTGGCAAATTCACTTCCAGAGATGATGCGAAGGTGTAAGCATTTGTGTTTGATGATGAGATTTATATTAAATCATTTTTTTTTTAATTCAATTTATTTTTAAAACACATTACATACAGTCACATGAATAATATTTCCGATGAGTAATATTCCATTTCTCTAGCTCTATTTGAGTTTTGATAAAAAATCGCAGTGTCATTGGCATAAAACTGTAAAACATCGTTAATGTATAAGAGGAAAAGTAATGGTCCGAAAATAGAACCCTGAGGTACTCCACAGGTTATCTTAATAAAATATATATTTTTTAAATATATATATTTTATAATGGGGATACTCGGGACCATAAAAGCTTCTTTGCAAGAGCAAGATTAAGTAAAATAGTGCTAAACATTTTAAAGTTATTCTGGAGTACATTTTTTATGTTACAATGTATAATGCGGCTAGATTTAATGTCCCTTATTATACAATATGTGTGTAGAAACATAAAAACTATATTAAGTGATACAAAGTAATAAGTACGAAGACGGACAACACAGAAAACAATCGGAGAAAGGGGAAATTGTTGAAACAAATCGTTATGGTTTTTGAAATACCAGCGATGTACTCGTGTGTATGTAGCTTGCGACCTCTTTTCAAAGGCATTTTACAAATAAATCATAAACAATATCGAGTGAGTGCATTCCGATGGCTGGCGCAGGCGGCAGGACGAGCGGCAGTCCGCGTTCCGGTGTAACAACGGACGCCTCTCGTCCCGCGCCGGGAGAGCGGGAGAGGAGTCTTTCCACGATGTGCCAGGACATTTGACTAAATACTGGTCGCTTTGTGGACAAAAGCGATTGCTGAACCGGCTTTGGTGCGTTCATATTTGCTTAGAGCAATATTATTTCTTTGAGGGGGTTCAATGACCCGTCGGTAGTGGCAGGGGGCGGTGGCGGGGGGCGGGGAGAGTGGCGCGGCGAGGGGCCCGCGGCGGGGAGAGGTCGGAGGGGGGCGCCGGAAGTATGGTTCTTTATTCCTCCTTGGCCCTTCGGTAATAATAAAATGAAGTAGTAATAAGGGACATGGGAGAGATGTGCACCGCTGCACTTGGAATCTGCATGTGCAATCATAAGGCGGGAACTGGATATCAACGGAAATGACGTCCCTTTTTCGAAACCCCGATGTCGGGAATATCACATCGTACTTCTGCACGTGAGAGACAGAATGCCTTATATTACGAAATGATTAGAAATTGCATTTGAAATTTTAAAAATAAAACATTTTTTTTCTTCGTAAAACTAAAAAAAGTTAACTATCACACCATTTCCTCGCAGGGGAAGTCAGAGAGAATAGAACGCCACACCAATCTGTTTTTGCAAACAATCTTCGCCTCTTCCATATTCATGCATTTCCTCATATTGTACCTACATACCCGCCGATTATTCCGACTCCTAACCTGACCGAAGAATTTGAAATTCTTGATTTTAATTCGTACAAAAGCACGTTTAAAAAAAATCTGTTTGTATCAGCTCTAACGCGTAGAAACAAAACGTGGAATTACAAAAGGAGGATGAAAGGAGAGTGAACGCCGTTAAAATGCGATCCTTTTGGTGAATGTGTGGATAATCGTTATATTTCATGATCAAAAATGATGGTATTACAAATAAATACAAGGTTTACTTAGCGATAACTGAAAAGATTCAGAGAGACTCTCTGTCGTAGTGTGGTGTAGCGAGTGGATAACGAGAGAATGGATAAGATATATCAAATTGGAGAAACATAACCAGGATGGCTAAAAATGTCTAGACATGATAAAATCTATTCCAACCTGAAACCTGATCACATCAAAGTCCACTAACTAGACGGCAAGGATGTACAGGAAGCTAGGTTGTGTATGTCACGATAGACGAGTGTGGTGTTCTGACCACCCTGTCTACCCCTGTAGAAAAGCGGCATGATGGAAGCAATGATAAAATTGAAAGTATTTGACAAATAAATAAGAGCCATTCGGAAAAAAAAATAAAAACAATGAAAAATTTTAGGAAAAAAAATAGTTACTAAAATTCTTCAAAACTAGTAAAACGAAAGTATTAAGAACAGGATAAGCGTACGAAGTTAAAAGGGAGAGAAAAAATGAATGACGTAAGGACGATGATAGTAAGTATAAGTATAATATTTGTAAAATATTATATTTTGAAAATTGCTGCTGCAACCTTAAAAGGATGATTTAACCCTTCATATCGTTATACACGTACAAGTGTTTTATCCTATGTCGATGACGTCAGTAGTAATGACATAAAGATTTTCAATTTTGGGTGTCTCTACATAAATTAATATGAAATAATTATTATTTATGTTTCGGCGTCTGTCTGTCTAGTATAACCAATAAATTCATGTTTATAATTATGACACGACACCTCGCACAGAAAATTATACCAATATAACTTCTGCAAAGAATTAAATATAATGGGGTATATTTTGTTTTTGTTGTTGTTGAAGTTGTATAATTATATATATATATATATATATATATATATATATATATATATATATATATATATATATATATATATATATATATATATATATATATATATATATATATATATATATATATATATATATATATATATATATATATACATATATACATATATATATATATATATATATATATATATATATAAATATATATATATATATATATATATATATATATATATATATATATATATATATATATATATATATATATATATATATATATATATATATATATAAATATATATATATATATATATATATATATATATAATATATATATATATATATATATATATATATATATATATATATATATATATATATATATATATATATATATATATATATATACATATATATATATATATATATATATATATATATATATATATATATATATATATATATATATATATATATATATATATATTTATATATATAAATATATATAAATAAATATATATATATATATATATATATATATATATATATATATATATATATATATATAAATATAAATATTTTATTTGTCCATTTTCACACAGTCTCAGCAGGTGATGTCTCAAAAGACGCGATTACTTATCAAAAGCATTTCATTAAAATATTTGCGATGTGAAATAATTCCTTATTAATAAAATTTTATGAAAAAAAAAAATGCATAACCATCGAATGCAATTCCTTGATAAAAATCAATGTTCATAATCAAGAACTGTTTTATAGCGCAAATTTTAAAGACTATAAAAAATTTCCATCAAAACATACGACAAGCAAAAAGACATAAAAGTGAAAGTTTATTTACTATAAATACTTCCATAATTAATAAATAATAAAACCCTTATCCGCACCCCAATGGTGCATAGGGCACTGCTTCATATAAACGCAGTGTTATCTTGATCGTTTACAGATGAAGGAAAGGTGATCAGCTCTCCGCTTCAGGTACCAGTCCAGGGTAATATTGAATAGATATTACAGTGAAAAACTCACTTGTATTTATTTGACTTCCATAATTACTAGCTGATATTACATACTGCTTCTTCCTAGTTCCATCCCAACTTATTGTCTTTGTAGCCTATTAAGGTCAGTTATAATCGTCCTCAGGTTGTAGGTTCTTCTAACATGGACAACGTCACCTAGGTCATGCCTTCGAATCATGTTATCTTTCTGTAGCATCCATGAATTCTTTTCTATCCATGGGCTTCCTCCATATGTCTTTCGAGGAAGATGTACGGCGATTACCTGGCTCACAATATGATTAGTTTCTCTGCGTCCCATGTGCTTATACCATCTCAATTTCCTTCCCTCACATTACTATGATATCAGGAACACTTCGCTTCAACGAATGCTTGAACTCATGATTTTATCCCTAAGGGACACTCCAGCTAAGCATGTTTGCATTCGCATTTCAGCATGCCTGTTATGCATTTTTAGCTGCCTAGAGTAGGTGTTATACATCGTCCAGCATTTCATAATATAATATGTATGTAGATAGTTGATATCACATTATAAACTAAAAAAAAAATGGTAAAACTTAAATGTTTGGTTTTCATGTCTAATTTCGTTAAAATTTTGCCTTACTCTAGTATATTTATAAACTTATCCTTGATGATTCCTGGTACCAACTCTAATATTTGGAAGTGAAACATAAAGTTGGCAAAAGAAGGAGGAAGAAGACTGAATGCAGTCGCGAATATGCGACAAAATACGTAAAAAAACTGAAAATATTGTAAACTAGGCGATCGCCATGGATCTTTCTCGAAAGACATCTAGAATAAAACCAAAAAAATTATGGATGCTACATAAAGATAACATGATTCGAACGTATGGCCTAGATGACGTTGTACATGACAGTAGGACCTACTACCTAAGAACAAGGAGAGAAGACCCTAACAGTCTACAAAGACGAGTCGGGATGGAGAAAGGAAGAAGAAGACATGTGTGTTATGTTATCGTAAAATGTTTGTACAAAGGGAGGTAAGAAAGTTATTATACGAGTATCCGTGCGCGTTCAGGAATTTTTCTCATGTATTGTTATGTACATATTTAAGTACGAATTTCATGGTTAGCTGCGAAGAAGTGTGCAACCTTTCCGCGATGAGGTGACCAGAATACCTGAGTCGGTACAACAGACGACTCATTGACGGATACGCGGACGCAACGTACGACAAATTGTTAATGAATGGTCACTATCAAAATTCAGGAGCGGCGATCGTCATAATTTAGATATTTTTTTGTATAGAATACAAATATGCTGGGACAACTGATGGATGTTATATGGTAAATTCCATAAGCGGTGCGATTCTTAAAATCCTAACATAAATTTTTAATTTATGTTTTACTTGATAAATACCACTATTTAAAAAAAAACTATTATGACTATAATTCCGCATGATTTTCAAATACCGTGTAAGCATTAATATTCCTTACCCTTAATATTCATATTATTGAATAACAATATAAAAATAGCGATTTGAAAAACCTTTTTAAATATTTCCGAACATAGTTAAGACAATTTATAAACGTTTTCAAATACATTATATTGATTTTTACTCTTTTGAGGTACATTTTTTAAATTAAAAAAAAATCAAATTAGGTACTTTTTTTTAACCGGTTTCGCTAAGTAACTAAGGTAAATATAAGTAAGCAAATAAGGAAGAAATGTAAGGCTTAGATAAACGTTATCGATAAAATTAAGAAAGGTGAGTAGAGATGATTTGGACATGTGGAACAAATGATTAAGGAAGGAACGGCGGCGAATGTAGTTGAAAAAAGGGGCAAACTTAGAAGGAAAACATAACATGATCAGGAATAATGAGCGAGTATGTATGGGGAAATGCATGGATACGAAAGAGGCGATTTTTTTTGCAAACACTGACATTCACACACGGCGTTCTATTTTCTCTGCCTACTTCTGAGGGGAAGCGGCGTGATGGTTAGTTAGTTAGTAGTCAGGTTTCACCAAGTGCCTTGTCTTTCTCAAGGGCGGAAAGATAATAAACTTAACATAAAGAAATAATTAATATAATTTATTAAATAAAAGTATTGCTAACTTTGTGGTAGGGTAATATAACATTCTCCTTATCATTCATCGTTTTCTTTGTGTAATACCGTATGTAGAATCTTCATTCGATCTGATGATGGGATGGTTTTTACGAAACCAGTAATCATGAAGTGGTGTTAAGTGGTTTTACAGAAAGTGAACGATGCATGATAAGGAGTGTTATTTTATGAATTCGGACGTTAATTTGTACGGACAAATTGCCGAATAGCTCCACGTGTCGGTTGAAAATATTGTAAATTTGTAATACATTCTGTCTTGGCGTCATATTTCTCAGAATTCTTTTTTATGACTAACGGTTGTATGTCGCTTTACGTCGTTCGTTTTTTTATTGTCTAATTCGCACGCGTTTTAAAAATTAATTAAAATGTCTACAGCGCACTTATGTATGTAATGTTTTCTGCTAATTGTATAGATGGTTTTATGATAACCACATTATCATCGGTGCGTGTTCTATTCTGGTTACGTTCGATACATTTAAAAGACAACTTATCTTTTACATTTGTAACCATATAACCGGGATTCAAGTCTGTCCGTCTCTTCGTCAGGACAATCAGTGTATGACTATGCGAAAACTAGCATAGTACTATTCAAGTGCAAGCATGGCACTATGCGACTGTGTACTTTCAACTACGAAAAATATCAATCAAATGAATTTTTCATTTTTGACATCTCTACGAAGATGATGAAGAATATGGAAGTCTGGGTATTTAAAAGGCTTACGACCTGTCATTGGCTGATTAATTGAGCTGCGGTAGTTAATAAAAACATTTTTTCACAATACATGGAACCCTTGTTTCCTTCTTGCCGTATGAAGCTTTAACTAATATGCTTAACTATGTATGAAGTTCTGTGATTTTGCTAAATATGACCGTCAAGTTTTTTTGTAGCATTATCAGTTAAGATCGCCATATATCCGCAAGGTTGATCTTGTTAATTTTTTTTACATTTTGGCATCTCAACAAACGTAGATGAAGAAGAATATAAAAGTCTGGGTATTTGCAGAGCTTATGATCTATTAAAAGCTTCTTAACCAGATCACTTTACACACGTGTAACATTCACCATTCTACCCATAGTTGACTACAATACTCAAATTTTGAGAGTCATACATATATGATCAATCTCGTGACGTTCCATGATTTAATTAACAACAGCCATCTATGAATGTATTAAGAAAGCTTTTATTATGCGGAGACCCTTTATTTGTATGCAAATTTTAAAATTGTATTATTTTACATACGAGAAAACTCCTGAAAACCAATTTGATTTACAATTTTTATGCTTGAAATAACTACGACCATTTAATTTATTCACAATATTTTGAATATGAAAGTAGGGAAATACAGATGTGTGAACAAGTATTTGGATACACTGAAAATGATGTGAACATGCATTTTTAGTAAGATCGAGAACCCACATGCACTAAGAGACTTTTCTTAAAGAGCATTCACATGCTAATGGATTAGAATCTTAGTGTGTGGCTTTATATGTATATGTACTGACATAATTATATTTTTTCAAATGTTTGACCATCAAATTAAGGTTTTGGTCTGTCAATAATACAACAAATCTTACCTGAGTAATACCTGGGCATCCAGTGCATTCCTTATTCTTCTTCTTCTGAAACATTTCAGGAGTTCGGCTGTCCAAATTTAAAACACAGTAAGGGACATTTTTTGTAGTAGGTTTTTTTTGCATTTATGGAGTAAGTAGATTCTACTTAGTCCAAAAATGCAAAAAAACCTACTACAAAAAAATGTCCCTTACTGTGTTTTAAATTTGGACAGCCGAGTTGGCTTCCATCATGACGTTATATCGGTCTACGTGGAAAAGGTGTTCCACTCCGAGACTCTTTAAGTTGCTGACATTCCGTAGCTATGACGTATATCTCAGTGGTAGCAGTGCAAAATTAATATTTAAATAAATAGGGCGCTGTCTATTTCAACCTTAGGATACTATATTATCGTAAAAATTACGACGGCAAAATGACGATTCCTGGAAAAAAATATGTTTGCAACGTTCCGCGCCCCCTGTTTCACAGTACCTTCCTGTGTACATTTTTTCTTCATTATTACGTGATCTCTTAAACCCAAAGAATATTACTATTACTTCAAAAATAATAAAAGTTTTTTATTATCTTATTTGTTCCCGTTGTATTTTTATGTCGTATTTTTAGCGAATGTTTGGTAACAAAGTCACTAATAAAAGAGTTTAGTAATCTGTGGTTGAATGATGTTAACACACCCCCTCTCTCCACATGTTTTTGACATATTACTTGTGGAAATCAGTTGAGCATTTATTGAGATGATCAGCAAAATCTGACACTAATCATATTGTAACTTCATTGCTAACTTAGATTTTTAAATTGTTGAAAATCATGCCTTTAGCGAGAATGCGGGTATTTTTGTCTAGAATTTTTACTCATGAATTACATGAAATTATAGCTTACCTTACTACCTACCTTAGTATATTATCTGTGCACGCCACTGGGTATAGGCTATAAAACGTATATTGTTCAATCCTAAGAAGGGCCATGATAAACGGTGTTGCATAAACCGTAGCAAGATTTCATAGTCATTGGATGTAAGGTAATTTTAAAAAATCTGACCAAGAGCTGCCATCTTTGTGACTTTATGCCTACTCTCTCTTTGAAAGCGACAACCAGCTCATCACTGCTCAGGAGACCACCTTGATTACGACGATACAATTTGCCTAGCTTTTCTGCTGTGTAGGTATAAGATACATGCAAAGATTTTCAAAATAGTTTATTGTCAACAGGAATATAGCCAAAATAATAAAACAAAAAAATAATTAAATAAAATTTATTCAGGAATTTACAACTCATTCATATTTTACAGGATAATAATTTGGAGATAAAGATACTATCTTACATATTGTACATTTTCGTGGCACTTATGGATATAATGTATCTACATAAAAAATACCAGTTTAATATAAACCAAGAAAAATATAAAATTTAACTGGCATATAAAAACATTTAACGGAAATCGTAAAAAAAATGTTTTTTTCTTTTATTTATAAAAAAAACTATACATATTTTTTCAACAAGTTTAATTTACAATCGGTTAAAAGTTACATAAATATTTGCGTAATATCAAAATGTTAAAACTGCGACCCGATCATCAAAAAGGAAATTATAAATATGTATTTTTCATTCAACCTAAGAATCGTAATATTTTAATA
This sequence comes from Brachycentrus maculatus, assembly GCF_059751285.1. NCBI lineage: Eukaryota > Metazoa > Arthropoda > Insecta > Trichoptera > Brachycentridae > Brachycentrus > Brachycentrus maculatus. Next base: position 1,121,578 of record NW_028281023.1, on the reverse strand, counting down.
ATTGAAATTGATATTACTGGTAGATAAAACTAGATAAAATTAGTAATTCGTAATTATGTACATTTAAAACTGTCTTTCTTATAAAATAAGTTAATTAGTAATTTGAGAAAGCTTTGAAAATGTACACGAAAATGTCAACTAGCTTTTTTTATTAAAAGAATATTTGAGTGATTTTAAACAAACTAAGGGTTGTTAGTACGTAGATTTTTCATATAATTTACTAACTTTGACTGACATTGACATAAATTTTGTAGAATGACACGATGATTTAAGCATAAAATGAAACATTTGATGTTAAAATCATTGTCATTCCAGCAATTTAATATTAATACACAAAGTGAACGATGAATGATAAGGAGAGTGTTATAAAATAAAAACACTTGTAAAATATCACTTTTTGAGTTTTTTTTAAATGGAAATACGACTGATTTTGAGAACTACAGATGTTCTCATTGACGGGTGAAAATACAAGTTTGTTTTTTCACCAGTTTGTACCTGTATATCTGTAGTTCTCAAAACTAGTCGTGTTTACATTAATGAACTCAAGAAGTGGTCTTATACAAGTGTTTTATTATTATATTTAAATTTTAATTTGAATTTTATTACTTTAATTTTGATTTAATTTAATTTAATTCAATTTTAATTTGAATAATATTGATTTCAAATTAGAAAATAAGAAACGAAAAATGCACAGGAATTCGATCACCCTGAATATAAATTTATTAAAGTTTTAGGTGAGTAAGATTCCATCATTCCCGCATCGGTGGAACTATTTCGCCTAACTGATCCGTTTGCTAAACCGGATAAATTGACCGATGGATCGAAGGGGAAATTTTTAATCACAAATCTCATTGCCGACAACCGACAACCGAAGAAAGTCCCCCTAGAGATTTTATTATTTTTTGGCTTAAAATCTGTGAATCAATCCATCATTTGGATCGATGAATATGTAAATCAGTAAGTCAGTGAATGGGTAAGCGTTTGTGAATATGATTCGCTGATAATTGCGAACGAGTCACTAAACTTATGTATGTGAACGGATCATTAAGATCTAGTTGTCCACGAACGACCCGCATCAGTAAAGTATAAAAAAACAAAAGTTTCTAAATTGTAAAGAAAAAGAAAAATCACAGACTTTCAACAGCAAAAGTTAATAAAAAAAATTGCGTTCATCTTATTTACGATGATCACGAGGTTATGGTTAAAGACTTATGTATGAAAATACTACGTTATTATCGCATTTAAATCGAAAAGGGGTGATTAGGAATTTATACAAGACAATAGAAAAATAGACCAGACATAGAATTATTTTGACGGAAACAAGATAAACATACAAAATAAGGGAAAAGACAATATTGATAGGAATAACACTTCAAATGCGAAAAGATGCATTTTCTAATCTTATTTTTTTCTACTTAAAATCAACTAGTTTTTTCTTGTAACATCATAACAATTACTGAAATTTTCTAGCGGAATAGTGAATATTAATTTGATTAAAAATCGATTAAATAAATATTGCGTATTGTGAATACAATTTCGTCTTGTGGCTTTGTGCTGTGAAAATAAGTGAAACATTTTTTTTAAATGTGAAAAAGATACGTAGAACAACATTATAATAAAAAGGTACATATGTCTTTAAGGTTTAGGAATGCAAATTTTAAAATATTGAAAGTGAGAATTGGATATCAACAAAATGCCATTTAAATCAGATACGTTTCTTTTTTAAATAAACAAAAAAATCCACGAAATTATGTCAGCCCGTACAACACTGCGATTTGATATATTTAAAGACCTATTTAGATTTATTCAGTTTTTTTACCATTAGGTTAATATTATACATTGTCCGTTTCTGTCATTAAAGTGGTTGGCGTATCTGCTTATCTGAATTAGATTCCCAAGGGATGAATTTGAATATACGCGATTTTATATATTTTTGATAAAACCCTGGTCTAGACGCAGGATTTATCAATCAACTTGCGTTATTAGCGATAAAACAGCTTCAATGAAATGCAGACCTTATCCAACATTGGATGTTGATAATAAAAGGGATATAATTTCCACGAATTCCCACTTTTCCTTATTTTTTATACTCAAAATCAGTGAATACATTAATCCGTGAATTGATGAGTTTACGAACCAGTAAACGGGCCAACATTAGTGAACGAGATTCACTCGAAATTGGGATCCGGTCACACATTAATGTATATTAACGGATCATTAAAATTTGGTATTGACAATAACGAGTATCAATTGAAAGGATTACAAAATTCTCGGTGTGTTTTAAATCCTGCAAATTTGAAGAGAATATTTACCATATAAGGTTATAATTCTATTGTAGAGGATAACAATAATTTAAAAAAAGGATATAGTTATTTTTTTAGGATATATGTGAGTCGTTGTTCAGGTTTGAAAAATTTACACAAAGCGCAAAATATACGTTCGTGAGAAAGAAAAGTCGTAAAAAATACAAATTTAATTTCGAAAAATAAGTTTGTGACAATAAAGTCATGAAAAACTGTTAACCACGAGCTAGTTAATATCACAAATATTTTTTTAAGAAGATAACAGGTATGTTATTCTTCGTGTGGCTGAAAAAAGAGACTGAGATGATAATGCTTCTTAAAGATCATTAAAATAACTCGATACTTAATACTTAGTCGACAAAAACGAAAGTACAACTTAGCGTCATATCGAATACCTTAGTTTAACCGCATCCTTAAATGCCTCCTTAAACATTTAATTACTCTATCGCAGCCATTCCAATACCAGTTGATTTCTCTCTTCGCACTAACCTGAAGTGAGTCAGAATAAACCCGCGACTAATTTAGAAAAATACAATACTACTATCACTCGAAAACTTCTTTAGAATTTCTGTCCTACAGTATTTATTGCCATACGTCAACGAACAATAATTAAAAATTGGCAGTCATAGTCAATGCCTTAGGCACATTCTAAAAACAATGTGTCAAAAATATCAAACGGATATATTTATGTACAAAAAGAAAGAAGAATAACAAACATACACTTAGATGCCATTTAAATTATAACCAAATTATATGGTCTCATACAAAAAGGGAAAGAAAATGAACGCCGGATTTTAGGTTAATTGATATGAAGTAAAAAAAGTAGTATGGTAAGAATTATTTTGAAAGAAATGGTTTAAATTAAGGAACATTTGCATTGAACATAGTTTGAGAATAAATGCTTTTGCTAACCGATCATTACGAACGGGATCTAAAACATAATTTTTATAATAATACTAACATTAAAAATGCCTTTCTTAGAGAAATATGTATAAAATTTTTCTCGTTTATTACAGGTAAACAAATATTTTTTTGTAACCAGTAATGATCTATTTTATTTATATTTCAGTGGTACATATGGTTATTGATATTTTAAATTATTTGAAAAAATATTGATAATGGTTGCTTAAAGGAAATATTTATAGCTCATCTTTTTATGTCATTGACAGCTCTTTTGATCAAAAGTTAAAAAGTCCAAAAATTGTAAATGGAGCAAAGAAAAAATCTCAATGATAAACATCCTTTATATAAAATATAAAATGATTCAATAGTCCAAATAAAGGTGGCTATTTGGTTATAATATCAAATTTCACAGCAGAAGTGATAAACAGTACAATAATAAATTTACTTACATACTTAAAAGTGCTTATATCATTCTAATTACGTATTAAACTTATTTTAACTGTGCGCAAAAATATTATTAATCTTTACTTGCTAATATCAAATTTGGAGGGATGAGTTTTCTGGAATGTAAGGTATATAAAAATGAACAAAATTTTAAGTCAAAAGTCCGAATACAATGTGAAATATCTTAATTACTTAAACAATTAATACTAAAATCGAACACTGGTTGATGACTGGAAAAAGCTACTTTACAAATAAAAGTTTTTTTAAAACTCTAGTTGTAGCATCCTTCTGGCAAGAAAAAGGACAGATTTATTAAGAGAAATTTTAAAATAAATTATGTTTAAATATCATTTCATGCTCTCATACACGTGTTTTAAAATAAATAATACAACCTCACCTAATATTTACTAGAATACAATATTGAAAATTAACAAGTAAATTTATATAACTATACAAAACAAAAATATATTACATACCGATTATTTCGTGTAAAAAAATAGTTTTTCAATGAACTGTGAATAATTCGTCCATAAAAATAAATCTATTCAATAGTACAATGATTTAATGCACGGTAACCCAGTTATAACGCGCTTTTCAAAGTGATCATTAAAAAAATTAATAAAGCAGCAGCAACATTTTGAAATGTAATAATTTCAAACGCAATTATTTATACGAACAACATATTGATGAAAAAATTTACAAAATAAAACCAATGTGGAAAAAAATATCACGTAAAAACCCGCGTTATAACCGGCTTACACTATACTAAAATCGAATCAAACATGTCATTAAAATTCAAAATCAATTACATTTCTTTAAAAAAAAACATTCATATTCTGCACCATTCACCCACTATACTAGACAATTAATTTTGATATTCCTAGATTTAAGCCAAAATAACTATTTATAACTGTAAAAACAGGTCGTAAAAATGGCTAAAAAACTACATTTTATTTCACACAGTATTGTCCTTTCCATGAAAAGTTACGAATTTACAAAAAAAGGTTTTGATGATTTATGTTTCAGTGACTTATTGTACAGAATTTAAGATTTTTCAGATCTGATAAGATACAATTTCAAAATCAAGGTTTCTCCTTATTCAAATTTTAAGCAGACTAGTTTTCAAACTCGAAATATCTTTATAACGCGAAACAAATGCAACAAAAAAAACGGTAAAAAACTACTAAATATGCATAATAATCGTTCTTTGATTTGCTGCATCAAAACTAGTAATTTAAGCCGCCTAATATTTTTTGCGAGCAAATATGTCAGCAAAAAGACGTCAGTCGAAATCTATACGCAATAAATGAAAGGCAGATATTATTTTAATACACTTTTTTGATGACCAATTATCGAAATTGTTGATCAATTTCGTGACGTTATCGAACTGGTAATGAATCGATTGGACGTTTTAAAGAAAATATTCATAAAATGGTATCAACTTAAACAAAGCATAAATAAAAATAAAAACTCGCTATAATGGAGAAATGTTGAAAACCATTTACAGTGAAACCCGGATTTAACATTTTCCCGCAATTTGCGTGTAATTATTTCAGTCCCGATGTATTTTCGTACATTTATTATCCACATTTACGTTTTTGCCCCTCAGTTTTCTAGGTCGAAAATATCCTGTCATTCGATTTTTGACTCGATTTGTAACGTTTCTATTTTTGGCATTATTCGCGATCATCGTTTAAGTGTAGTTTTTATGTTTTTGGTTTGTTCAACTCGTTAAGTAGTAACATTTAAAAAAAATTCAATACCTCGAATTTAAACGTTCCCTCCATTTAGGGTTTTGCTTGTGAAAAATGTAATCAATATGATTTTCATACAAAATAAATAATAAATTTTTTCAATACCCCGCATTTACATTTTCCTTCCAATTAAGTTTTTTTCCAGTCCCTTAAAAAACGTAAATAGGGGTTTCACTGTATATCTTAATGACAAAAGAAGCTGATTTTGCATTTTCGTAACTCATGTCTTCAGCGGGACGTCCTATTACCTAACATAATGTCTTATAGGAGATATTTGGGATCGGGGATTGGTCTAAACAGGTACAAGGGATGAAGTTGTCAGAAATTCAATCGGATATCGATATTCCTTTATCTTGTTGGGCGCCAGCAGGTTACCCTAACCCAACATCCAGACACATCATGACGACGAATCCAATGATACACCCCCACGTGGCGAGCTTCGAGTTGCCTCTGTAACAAAAAAAACAATTGAATACAAAAAAAAAAATTGCAATGGCATAATAACGATTACAAATTATATTTGGTAAGAGTAAATGGAAGAATAAGGGAGTATGTATAAGAAAGAGTCGAGATAACTCGAAACTGATCTGTCAAAAGCCTTAATAGGAATGGCAAGTATGAATTGTAGATATAGAAAAAGCTTTTTATGAAAATACTATAATTTCGTTTAGTAAAAAATGTTTTAGAAACGTTCATTCCGTTTAATATAACAATTAACATTAAAGCAAATTTATTGATTTTATAAAAAAATACGTTGAAATTTTCGGTAGGTTCTATAGAAATAATTTATTTACAAAGATGTAAAAAAATCCTCTAAAACATGGGTGGCCAACATTTTCAGTAGCCGGGCCAGATTTTAGAAATCAGTTTTCTTTCCGGGCAGTAAAACAAAATTTCTTTTATTTTTCAAAGCAAACATGAAATATATTATTGTTTAAAAAAAAAGATATAACAAAAATGTTAATTAAACATATTAATAAGATAACAGTGAGGCAATAGAAAAAAAATTGAGACGTCTGATTTTGTTTGCCAGAACTAAGTGTATCAACGTTGATACGTTCACGATTGATGTTGTTGCTGCACGGTTTTCACTATGTTGTTGCTAACAGTTTTCCAAATGCTCATCAGTGATTCTTGTTCTCATTTAAGATTTAATATACTTATATACTATCAATGTGTATATAAAAGTCGATCGGAAAATGTTTTGATTGTTTGTTAAAACGAATATACCATAGAAGAAATTGTGACGATAGTGAGACACTTCCATGTATGGGATATGATACGAACTACGCACGATGGAATGTTCTTTTGGTGGTTTTATGTACACTTAAAAGAAAAAATGCGGGTTAGCCACCCTTGCTCTAAAACTTCCTCGAAAGACATCTAGAGGAAGAACAAAATATTCATGGATGCTACAGAAAGATAGCATGATTCTTTGGTGACGTTGTCCATGGTAGAAGGACCTACAACCTGAGGACGAGGAGATCTGACTCCAACAGTTAATAAAGACGATAGGTTGGGATGTAGCCAGGAAGAAGAGGATGTAAAGAAGAAAAATAGTTCGATTTAAAAATACGATTAATTGAGGTTACCGACAGCGTTATCGGTATTGCCTTGTTTACGCGTAATTTAATAATCATAAAATGATATAATTCAAGTGTCGACTGCGGATAATATATGACTATTATGCAACAAACAGTTCATGAATGGAGTCATATGAAATAATAAAAATATGTGTATTCATCTTTGGTCGGACTCGTGACTCGTGGATGTTATTTCAGGATCTAGTGCCGGAGAAGCTATCAGACAGTAACCCCGCGGATAACCTCCTGACATATCTAACTTCAGTTTACAGCTATAGATACAATATATCGAATCAACAGAGGTGGAAAACCTATCAGTGTAAACTTTCAAATAAATTGGATTCATTTCTAGGTTCAATCGCTGTTACGGCACACAGTAAGAATCGAAGAATTTCGATACATCTTACCATATCTCTTTAGTTACGAATGATGTATGTATTTACTAAATTGTGTCCAAAAAGTGAACACTGATTAACAATTAATCTAATTAAGATAGCGGCGAATCAAAATTCATACACGTACAAACACTCATTTATGGAACTCCTACATATATCATTAATCTTATGACGCTGCACATATAAGTTCACGAGAGCCATCTATATTGTATCGAGACAGCTTAAGTATAGCAAAAACCCTTTTTGGGTATATGATTTTAAATTTTATGAACTAACTAACTAACCATCACGCCGCTTCCCCGCAGGGGTAGGCAGAGAGAATAGAACGCTACACCACTGTCTTTGCAAACATTCTTAGCCTCTTCTACGTTCATGCATCTCCTCATACATGCTCGCCGATTTTATGCAGCTTATAATTTGACTAGTTATTTTTACAACATGTTTTCGGGCGTTTCCCGTACGTGAATGTTTAAATATGTAAAAATAGTTTTCAGTATGTAAAAATAATTCGGCGTCCGGATCTTGAATACATCAAAATAGGGTATATATAGCCAATGGCAGTTTGTAAACGCTGTAAAACTGACACATCCATATATTTTTAAAAATATTTGTAATTAAAATTGTAATTGAATATATTATTGCTAACCTTCGATTTCTAACCCCTGGCTGATAAAATAAAATGAATGGAAAGAATGAATCGACGACGGAATTCATTCATATTATCTTGTTCGTTCGAGGATTTGAATTTCATCATAAAACTTATTTTCGTGTTTTATCAGAATGACGATAATTCCAAGAATTGAAAACATGAATGAAAATATCAACATCATAAGTTTTCTGAGAAATAGACTTATTTTTTCAATGTTACAGCGTCAGAGTTACGATTACACAAAAAATATATATTATTATTGTAAGTATAAAAATACACCGTGTAAAAATTTTTTTTCACCTATGTTGAGGTATGTTTTAAATCTTGTTACATCCCCTTACAATAGGGTTAAATAATGTCTTTTAATAGGTGAAAATAAATCTGTTTATATTTGACTACGGTCAGAAGGGGAAATCTATTTGTGTTTACTTCATAAAGTTGTCAACATATCGCTCACTCCTTTCAACAACGTCATATATCACAAATCGTCAATTTTTAGTTGTGCATATTTTCGGAACGCCCAGAAAATGCACTATATCCCAGCAAAAGCGGCATATTTTAAACTTAATATTTACCCGCTACAGGGCAGAAAGTGTTGTTTTTGCATTTCGAAGAACATATATTGTTAATTTTTTTTTAAATACAATAAATAATTTTCAAATGGATAAAAAACCTTCAGGTTTTACCTAAACAGATCTGTTGCACAGTAAAATATGGCTTGATAATTATTTTGATTATATTCTTAAACTTTGAAAACGATATCCTGAAAAATCGAGTTTTTTGATTTATGACGTTGTTGAAAGGAGTGAGCGATATGACATATTCCAAAAAATCTGAATATGTGGATGTTCAATAATAGGCAGAATGGTAAAAGTTACATTGCATTTAAAATTATCACGTGAGACTGCCAATGTCAGGTTGTGAGACTACAATTCTCATACACCTATTACGAAAAATGGTTATTTAAAAACAATTAGAAATATATATATATATATACGTTCTTATACTTTTATTGAGAAAGAAATTCAAGAAGCTCAATTTTTGATAAGTCAAGCTCAGAAAATATCTGTTAGATCGAATCTTGTGATTTTTTTCTCAAATTAAACTGCAAATCAATGAAACTTCTCAATAAATATTAAAACGAGAATTTTGATAAAATGCTGATTCAAAATTTAATTAGAAATAAATAAAAATGTTTTATCACAACCCTGATTACTTATCAGTAAAAAAATATCGCTAGTGACCCGAGGGTAATACAGACCACACCAAGAAAAGAGCACGCTGGTTATGTATGATTCCACATTGGACGTAAAAACGAATCATATTCCAAGTAATCAAAATTGAGAAAAAATATAATAGTAAACAAGCGGTCCGGGGTCCAACGCATTCCGGGATTAAAATACACAGATAAGAAGATTTTAATTTGCTTTAATTAATTTAATTTTAAAATAAACGTTATTGCTGTTCGTCATATCAGTGGTGTATCTTTCAAAGAAGCAAATACGAAAATTTAATAAACGGAATCTCTCTGAAGAATGAATGAAGAAGAAGAATTCAATCTCTCAGAAGAATGAGCGACAAAACGATGTATGATAGATGTTCGAATAGTGAAATAAGGAAGGAATGCAAAGCTGAAACAAGCATTATCGATAAAATTAAGAAAGGTGTGTTGAGATGGTTTGATGTGGAACGAATGGGTGAGGAAAGAACGGTAAAACAAATTTATGAGGCGAATGTAATTGAATAAAGGAGCAGAGAAAGACCGAGAAAAACTTGGGACGATCAAGTATGCCAAATACTTGAAAGTGGCCAGGTTAGGAGTCGAAACAATCGGCGGGTGTAGAGATGCATGAACGTGGAAGAGGCGAAGAATATTTGCAAAGACAGAGTGGTGTGGCGTTCTATTCTCTCTGCCTACCCCTGCGGAGAAGCGGCGTGATGGTAAGTTAAGTTATTTAGTTTCAATAAACAAAGTAATTTATGTATTAATTTTAAATCAAACACTGATTTTTTGAGTCTACTAAGTTGTATTTTATTAACAAAAAACACATAAAAAATTATATTGTGACAATTGTTTCATGTGTTGTTTGTTAATAAAATACAACTAAGTAGACTCAAAAAATCTGTGTTTGATTTAAAATTAATACATAAATTAAAATGGAGTTCTACAAATTAAACGCCAAGTCAATAAATAACAAAGTAATTCGTATTTCCTTAATTTATTTAGCAGTCTCTTTATGATTAAAACTATTAATTTTATTAAAATCTATACTGACACGTGTTTCGATGCATACAACATATTTTAGATGCATACAAACATCATTATCAAATACTAACTGCATGTGAAACTTATTTCGAGAGTTCTACCCTTGGGACGTTAATCTGTAATACATTACAATACTATTGTATCGTATTGCTACCTTTTTCATAGAAAAATGCAGATTGGCGAACGAATTGGAGAACCTGATTAAACATTTAAGTTTATTTTTCAATTTTATTATTCATCGGTAGATTATTATAAGACCATCGTTAGTTTCCGCTGGATAAACTGAAAAATTCCAACCGCAACTAGACTGAAATCATGTTATAGGTGTCTCAACTTGATGTGAAACATCTATCGTTCCTCCTATAAAAGAAGAATATAATGTATTTAATGTAGGAGGAATATAAAATATATTCATATAAATGAAGTATCCGAAATACATACTTCACCAACTTCTCAAGTGGTGGCACTACAATCAGCCATACATCCAAACGCACGAAATCGTACCCACATGTGGAAGGTTCCGGAACCATTACATTTTGCATATATACAGGTTTCACGAATTAATACGCTATGTCGCTCACTCCTTTCAAGAACGTCATAAATAAAAAATCGACATTTTTCAGTTGTGCATGTTTTCGAAATGCTCAGAAAATGTACTGTATCCCAGCAAAAGTGGCATATTTTTAACTTAATATTTACCCGCTACAGGGCAGAAAGTGTTGTTTTTTTCATTTTGAAGAAAAGGTGTTGTTTATTTTTTTTTAAATATACTAAATATTTTTCAAATGGAGAAAAAACCTTTAGGTTCTACCTAAAAATATCTGTTGCACAGTGAAAAGTTCAATAAGTGGCTTGATATTTATTTTTAATACATTGTGTTATATTTTTAAACTTAAAAAACGTTCTCCTGAAAAATCAAGTTTTTTGATTTATGACGTTCTTGAAAGGAGTGAGCGATGTATATTCAATTTTTTGAAAGAAATTAAACACTTTTACAATACCACTTAATAAGTTTTATTTCATTACACACGACTAGTTTCGAAAACATTGTCGTTTTCGAAAAAAATAAAAATAATAATATGGATATTCAATAATGGGTACAATAATAACGTATCGCTCACTCCTTTCAAGAACGTCATAAATCAAAAAACTTGATTTTTCAGGAGAGCGTTTTCAAAGTTTAAAAATATAATTCAATATACCAAAAATAAATATCAAGCCGCTTATTGAACTTTTTACTGTGCAACAGATTTTTTTAGGTAAAACCTGAAGGTTCTTTCTCCATTAGAAAAATATAAAGTATATTTAAAAAAATAATTAAACAATACCGTTTATTAAAAATGCTAAAATAACACTTTCTGTCCTGTAGCGGGTAAATATTTGGTTAAAAATATGCCTCTTTTGCTGGGATATAGTACATTTTCTGGGCATTCCGAAAACATGCACAACTGAAAATTGACGATTTTTGATTTATGACGTTCTTGAAAGGAGTGAGCGATATGCTAAATCAATAAATAATATGGACATTCAATAATGGGTAGAATAATAACATGTGCCAAATCAATAAATAATATGGATATTCAATAATGGGTAGAATGGTGAACATTACACAAGTGAATAAATTTATCGCTCAGCCAGCCAAATGCCAGGTCGTAAGCCCTGGGATGCTCAGACATCCATCTTCTTTCACATAAAGACGAACGATAGATATTTCATATAAAGATGAGACACCTATAATATTGACATCTCATCCGTAGGGTGAATAATCCCGAGTCTGATACAGTAAATAATGTTAATATATATGACGTATATTAGTATGACTTCCAGAAAATTCAAAACAAGAATCAGGGAACATGAATTATGTTTGAGAAATAAAAATTCTTCGGAATTCGCTAACCATTTATTAGATAATGATTACAAATTTAACCACATTAACGTAGAAATCCTAAGAATAATTAATACGAAAAGCCATAAACTGCAACATTTTGTACCAATAGAAATTCATAAAAACATAAATAACAATAAACCCATAATTAACAATATGACAATGACTAAAGCCTCCCCCCTTTTGTCTATGTTCCCACTGATAAGAAATAAAAAAATAAAAAATAAAAAAATTAAAAATAAGAAACAGCTACTACCCCCTATTCAACCTTCAACGTCCCAAGGACCCAACTATAAAATTTAGAATTAGCTTCACATACGGTTTGAAAATGATGCGGAATGCATCGAAACACGTGTCACAGTAGATTTTAAGAAATAGTGGTATATACTAAGTAAAACATTAATTAAAAAATAATATTAATATTGAAATTATGTTGTTAGCGAGGAACTAAGTACATTTCAAACAAAACGTAGATGAAAGTCCAGCTATAATACCGCAACATTGTCCAGTTGACAAGTACAAGACGATAAATTTCCCGTGACGCATTTACATTGATAAAATATATCTTGTGAATGAATACAACATATTACTATAGTGTGCCGACAAATCCTTAGCGGAGATACGTCTACCAGATATAACTAGCACGGCGGCCCTGATGGTGGACTTTGTAACTTGTTACATGACGGTTAGTACTTATCGTATGTACTGTACTACGTATGTCCATTATAAGCATTTGAAGAAAAATATTCCGAAATATGTCATTTTTAAGATAAAATCTAGGGTAGGTACATGTCGCTCACTCCTTTCAAGAACGTCATAAATCAAAAATCGTCAATTTTCAGTTGTGCATGTTTTCGGAATGCCCAGAAAATGTACTACATCCCAGCAAAAGTGGTATATTTTTAACTTAATATTTACCCGCTACAGGGCAGAAAGTGTTGTTTTTGCATTTTGAAGAAAAGGTATCGTTTAATTATTTTTTTAAATATACTTAATATTTTTCAAATAAAGAAAAAACCTTCAGGTTTTACCTGAAAAGATCTGTTGCACAGTAAAAAGTTCAATAAGTGGCTTGATATTTATTTTTAATACATTGTATTATATTTTTAAACTTTAAAAACGTTCTCCTGAAAAATCAAGTTTTTTGATTTATGACGTTCTTGAAAGGAGTGAGCGATGTGTCCATTTTAAACATTTTGAGAAAAATTATCCAAAATATGGGATTTTCAACATACAATCAAGAGTACATACGTTCATTTTAAACATTTGAAGAAAAATGTTCCGAAATATGTAACTTTTAACATAAAATCTAGTGTACATGTGTCCATTTTAAACATTTTGAGAAAAATTATCCAAAATATGTGATTTTTAACATACAATCTAGAGTACATACGTCCATTTTCAACATTTAAAGAAAAATCACTAAAAATATGTCATTTTTAACATTCTTACCAGATCTAGAGTACTAATGTCCTTTAAAAACATTTTTAAGAAAACTGATCCAAAATATAAAATTTTTAACATACAATCTAGATTATATATCTCAATTTTAAATATTTTGAGAAAAATTATCAATAAACAACTATTTTAGACATACAATCTAGAAGGAAAAATTTCGATACATAATTATTTTTTAAAACGTTATTTTTTATGCTATGAATCTGATTTTCATTTTGATATAATAATATCTACAGTCTTAGCATCTCAACATAGACGAAAAGAAGTATGGAAGTATAGATATTTACACTTGCGACCTGTCATAGGCTGATTAAGGTGACCAAATTACACTTATTTATTTTAGTTATTTCATTCACAATTTTTTATATGTGAAAGTGGAGAAATCTAAATTTGTGAACAAGTATTTGGACACATTCAAAATGTTGTGAGCATACATTTTTAGTCAGATCGAGGACCAGCATGCACTAAGAGACTTGGCTTTAAGGGAGTGTACATGTACATGCTAGTTATACTTATTGCCTTGAAGAAGGACACGTTATGTCTCGAAACCGGTGAATTAAAATCTTTGTTACATATTTTACACACTGGGAAATGCCTGAAAATGTGAAATAATTCCTAAGTAAAGAAACATTCAAATATTTTTGAACACATTAAAAACGTTGTGAATATCTACAGTTTGCAAATATATGCGTACGTAATAATTCATATCGACTATCTAAAACCATAGTGTAAAATCGTGGAGAGGGGTATGTGTGTTATATAATCGCGGTTGGATACTATTTATATGAACACGTTAACCTAGCAACAGAGCTGTACCGGAAGTCCTAATCATTCTAGTCTAAAAACGGTTTGTATTGCAAATTTTGCCATTATCAGTGCGTTAGCACTAACCTCTGAACGAGCGGGGCACATAGTTCGTACGGAGCAACAACATTGTACAATACATACTGTGTGATGTTTGTTGTTCAATGTTCATTCATAAATTTGGAGCACAGCTAGCGCCGCACTACTGATAGCATTCAAAACAAAGCAAATAATAAATACAAGCACATCATTGAAAATTTTCGATTACTAATTTGTGTAAAATGAAATAAAGAATAAATAAATAAAAGAACTTTGATTATTATCAGGGGCGTGCCTTCCATATGGGCAGAAAAGCAGTGCCTATCTAAACAGGACATATAAAAACGCCACCTTAACTTACTAAGTAGTACCAGCTTACCCTACTACCTACCTATACAGTCAACCCTAGTACGTGGTACCTAGGTTTTCTACTACCTACCTTTACTGCCTACCCTAGTACGTAGTACCTAGCTTACCTTACTATCTACACTAATTAATTCTCTGTGCACGCCACTGATTAATATGTAATAGAGGCGTACAACCTGCTTCCAAGTCATTAAAAATATTTATATAAGATGCTATTCATAAATGGATAATGGGTGTGGGTAGATCTGAAAAAGACCGTATGATTCGACCGTGTCGTATTTGACTTCACGTCTTAAACAATTTTCTTTCATGTAGTTTTATGAACAAGTGTTGTAAAATGTGCCTTCGGCACGAAAAACCCAGTAATGGTGCATCATTTTTGTAATTTGCAATTATATGTATGATGTAATAAATAAATAAATAATTTATATTTAAAGAACGAACTAAAACAGGTAAGAATACTGTTTTTAAATTGAAAAATTATAAATATATGTTTTGAAAATAAAAGTTATTGAAAGGTAAGGAGTTAAGAAAAATAGTAAAAATATTTTTTTAAATAATTTTAATTAAATTTCAAAATACGTATTCTTTTGAAAAAATGGGGAAAGGAAGCACGACTGACCTCTAGCGCGGCCGTTCGCGTTTTGAATTTGATCGACTGAGATCTCAACCTTTATATTAAGTACAACATAAATCTAACAAATCGACTGAATATCAAACAAACGAAATGCGCAAATTCGCATCTTTTTTTTCAAAATGAAACATCAAGTATAGTACACAAACGACTATTTCTATAACCGATCATAAGCGCTCAAACATCCGGTGTTGCACGTCACTACGGGCACGATCGCGAATCCTGCGCCTGCACTGTGCAATCTTTATCTGAAATTGAATACGAAATGGGGAAGTTGCGGCGAACCGCACTACGCACTTCGCAAACACAAATACGTAAAAAAAACATCATTATTATTTGCGCAGTTCGTAACATTGAAATATTATCAGCTTTTATCAAGAAGATACACGATTTCATTCGGCGGAAGTAGCGACCACGTGTAGAAAACTGCGCACTAGAATTCATTCATTAAAAACTTTTATTATTATTATTAGTTATAATTATTGCGGTTACCACATCGAACCTCTCCCGGCAAAACATCGCAAACACCAATCAGGTGAAGAGCTTTTTGTTTTACTTCTATTCATTGTACCGTATACAAAGGAACCGGTATACAAAATACCCTACAGTCTAGAAAAATATAGATAAATAGGTCACAATATCCGTTCAAATAACCCTGAAGTTCAAGCTTTATTGATGTTTAATATATATGAATAATTAATTTCTATATGTAGGACTTTATTTTAATTTCTATATTAAATATTAAAATCAAACAAAACATGATTTTTAGAGTCTAAGTACAAAATCGTATTTCATTATTGAAAATACATAAAAATAAAATTTGTGACAATTGTTTCGCCTTTATTGCATGTTTATTGCATTTTCAAAATAATTTCATTAGTTTTACAATGCCATTACAAGGCGAAAAAAAGTTATTTGTAATTTATGTGTATGTTGAAATAAATAATAATAATACGCAGTCGCAAGCCCTCTAAATAATCCGACTTTTATATTCCCATATTAATAGACCTGAATAAAATATTGATGTTTATATTAAGACGTGAATAAAATATTGATATAAATAAAATAACAAGTAGAGTGAATCCCAAATATGTGAACTCTAAACTTCACCGATGTACTCGCATGTGTATCCGACGAGCCATCATCGGCATGTCAATATATATTTCTTATCAATATTGCTAATAAACAACTTCCTTAGAACACAAAACAACAAAGCAATAATTTTCAAAGACGACATTCAAATTATTTCTTTATCTGAAATACAAATTGCGTCAAAGATAGCTGTTATGATTTATTTCAAAACATTTCCTGAAAAGATGAACTCATTTTTGATTGAACATAGTATGTTTCGATTTTAAAAACTTCTGTAATATAATAAGTGTAACTCAATATCAACATGGAGTTTTAAAAAAAAGCTTAATGCAACCCAATGCATTAACGTTGGTTTGAAGCATTTTTTTATATAATGAACTTATGTATATAGTACACTCGATTTTTTTTTCCAAAATACGTTACAAAAATAAGCCGATTTTATTTTCAGTTTAGCAAGCATTATTCTACTCAAATTTCAATACAAAAATTACGATAAAACCTGAACATAAACTAAAAAGCACTAAGATAGAGCAAAATAAATACCAAATGTGGTCCTGTGGTTAGTGTCGCAAACTCTGAGTCTGAGGTTCTGGGTTTGAACCTACTCTACCCCAATTTGATATCTTTAGGTAATGAAAATAGCGTGGAATTGAAATATACAATAAATACTTACGAAAGTGCAGAAAATATTAAGGGGATCATCAATTTAACGTATCTCACTCATACACGTACTTAAGACTTAGCATTAAGGGTTGCTCGAAGGGTGTTATACGCGATATGGTTTAACATTGTGTCACCTTTCGTTTGAGCCTACGCCTACGTACCAAATACGGGTTGGTGATATTCGATAAGTAAAACAGCGCGGGGTAGGCACTTACTCGTATTTTCTAAAAGTGTTATGAAATATTTTTCGACGTTTATAAAAATGAATGAAAAACTTTAAAATTACAAAAAATATCAGTTTTTACTATTTGATTATCGAATTATTCATCCTTCATAGTTCTGGTTCCAACCCTTATGTATGGAAGCGAAGCATGGAGTTGGCAAAAGAAGGATGAAAGCAGACTGAATGCAGTCGAAATGCGATCCCTCAGACGAATGTGTGGCAAAACGATGTTTGATAGATGTTCGAATGATGAAATAAGGAAAGAATGTAAGGCTGAGATAAGCATTATCGATAAAATTAAGAAAGGTGTGTTGAGATGGTTTGGACATGTGGAGCGTATGAGCGAAGAAAGAACGGTTAAACAAATTTATGGAGCGAATGTAGTAGGAAAAAGAAGCAGAGGACGACCGAGGAAAACTTGGCACAATCAGGTATGTCAAATACTTGAAAGCGGCCGGGTCAGGAGTCGTAATAATCGTCGGGTATGTATGAGGAGATGCATGAATGTAGAAGAGGCAAAGAATGTTTGCAAAGACAGAGTGATGTGGCGTTCGATTCTCTCTGCCTACCCCTGCGGGGAAGCGGCGTGATGGTTAGTTAGTTTAGTTAGTTTTAAAATGGTTTGATAAATAAGCCATAAGGTTGCTAAGCAAATAAATAAAATTAGGTGATATATCAAATATTATCATCTATACGATTGAAGACAAGAGTAATAGTCCGTGATAAGGAGGGCACACCTTTACTTATTTATTAGGTATGTTCCCAGATTAAACCTCTCCTTAATATAGTTCACCTGTGGTAAAAATAATTACGCAATATCAAATACATATCGAGACTACGATAATTTTTATGATGTGTTGATTATTTATCGCTTCAAACAGTTTGAAATCAAAACCAGCTCAATTCATTTTTGAATGATATATGGTATATAAAAAAGTATTCTCAATCGCTAGATTATTTAAATTATTTTAACTTTTAAACTTCTTTTTTTTGTTAATACCTCTGTATTAAAATGTACTACGCCACGTGTTTCAAATGGGGACAACATTTAGATGAGAATAATAATTATCCTATTATTATTAACTCCTTGCACAGTACGTAACTTTCAAAAGAAAATATTTCATTATTGAACATCCATATTGCGTTAATTCTTGGAACTTGTATTTATTTATTCAACGCTTTAAAATTGACATTTCATTCGTAGGTGAATAATCCAGTGTCCAATATAATAAAAAATATATTTATATTGTTAATAATCATGTTAAATTAATACAACATGATCATTAACAATATAAATATATAAATATTATTAACAATATAATAAGTCATTGTTTTATTGACTTTCTATTGCTCGTGATGGTTTTATTACTATGTATTTTAATATTTTTTCAATGTTTAGAACGTTTCAATAAATTTAATCGTGTTTATATTTGCTTTGCTAAACTGAATCTTTTGCTATAGTATACTTGATAAAAACGTATAAATACTTTAATAAATATTTACACCATTTGTAAAAATTGGCTAAATAAATAAACACCAAAATGATCGGCGCATTTAAAGCCCACTTCTTTTTTAACCAGTAGGTATTATATAAAGGTGTCATTAAAAGTAATTATGGTTAATAATTTATTGAAATGAGCGTTTGATTACTTTTATATTAATTTCCCCAATGGCAAATGAGATTTTAAAGAAAAATTATCTGTATAAATAAAAAGTTGTCAAATATCAAACAGTAGATTAAGAATCCATTATTGTAAACTTTTTGAACCAAGTTTTAAAAACTATTCAATAACGTTGGTAGCTATAATTCCTTTTGTTTATAATTTTTTTAAATTTCACATTAAGGTTTTATTTTACAAAAAATACTCGTTTTATTTTAAATTAATTATTTTTGATAAATACTAAGTTCATATACCTACTTGATATAATTTGAAAATCGGTTTATTACAAATGAGACAAGGTTTCAATATTTTAATACAAAAAAAAGAATTTTATGAAAACAAAGTATCAAAAAATATAATGATAAAATTTAAGGCGTTTTAAAAGATAGTATCTGCGTAAATTTTTCACTGATATATCGTAGTCGTACAGGAGAAAGTGACCAACTAACAAAACGAAAAATGTTCAGCAGGGCCATTTAGGTCACATTTGCTTTGCAAGAAAATAAACATCAATGCAGTTTGTCATTTTTAACAAGTCAATATATTATACTTCCAAATTTAAATCTTTTGGGATTTTTTTCCAGAGCAATATTAAGCTAGTAAGATATCAAATAGTCAATGATTACGTTTTTGTAAAAAACGCGCTGGTCACTTTCTCCTGTATGACTACGATATATTCCCGCTTAACCTATATGGACCAAATTATCTCCGACATGCGCTGTAGCGAGTGAGCCGAGTTGAAGAACCGAGCTGTGGATAGAGTTGGGACAGAAACAAACCAATCTTTACACGAACTGTAATCCACGAAGAAGAAGAAGATATATTTTCTTTTATTTTTATTATTGTTTTTTGGAAAAACATTAAAAAAATTATTCCGCAAAAATGTGATTAAAATAGTATAAAAATGATAAGTTGATTGAGTGTGTGTATTTTTCCAAGATTGATAACACAATATCGTCGCCCACCCGGTCCGGCCCACGGACTGCCAGATTCCCAGACAATATTATTTAGTCGTTCTATTTCCATACTGTCGTCGGCCACCACTAGTTGAGTCTATAGTTCTATAGCGGGCAGTCAGTAGTGTAGTTGGTCAGCGCCGATGGGTGGTCAGCAGTCGATACTAAACTAGTGACTTCTTAGCCTCCGATGGGCGCAATAATACCCAGGGAGAGGAGAATGGGCGCAATGTATCTGTAAGATCATTATTCTCTACAATACTCACCATTGCTGATGGCGGACATCGTGCTTTTTGACAGCTGCTATCTCTTAATATTTTCAATGTATTCGATTGCATTGTTGTTTTATATATTTTGAAAAAAAAATCATTGCTTTACAAGCACTGTGAAATTAAACAAAAAAGTGATTTCTATTTTATTTTTTTCCATTTAACCAGACTGAGGCACAACAACGTGTAGGTGGGTATAGATAGTTATAAATAAAAAGGCATCCGATACACATTTTAATCAACCAATTACATGATCTTCAGATAGGATGTCTATTTTAAGTACTGCAGAAGATTAGCGTATTATTAATTTTTCGACTATTGCGCTACGAGCATGTTGGCACTGTCGGAAAACTCCAAATAAGGTAAACCCGTACGCCAGAAGACGCAGGCAAAAAATAATATCTGCAAATGTGCCGTTGGGTGGATTTAGTGAACATATTATACTTTGGATATCATTAATTATTATAAACATGATTGATCACACACATTACACAATGTATAATAGAAGTAGACTGAATGCATTCAAAAATCGATTCCTCAGACGAATCGAATCATGTGCTTTAAACAATGTATTAAATATGTTCGAATGGTGAAACAAGAACGCAAGGCTGAGATAAGCATTATCTATAAAATTAAGGAAGGCGTGTTGAAATACTTTGGACGTATGGAACGAACGAGTGAAGAAAGAACAGTAAAACAAATTTATAAGCCGAATTTGGTTGGTAACGGATGCAGAGGAAGACCGAGGAAAACCTGGCAAAATTAAGTATTTCAAATAAATGCTACAAAAAAATAGTAAGAAAAAATAAAAATCTTAAATGGTCTTTAAACCTTACATAATATGAACAGTTAAGGATAAATACAACACCCATCTTTAAAAAAAAGTATTTCAAACACTAAAATTGGTCAGCTCAGGATTCGGAATAATCGTCGGGTATGTATAAGGAGGTGCATGAATGTGGAAGCTGCGTAGATTGTTTGCAAATACAAATTGGAGCGGCGTTCTATTTTCTCTGCCTACCTCTGCGGGAAGCGAAGAGATGCTTACTTATCGAGAAATAAAGCATTAAATCGTGTCGGGTTGTGGTCCCGAGGTTACTGTCGCGGACTCTTGAGTCAGAAATTCTCGGTTCGAACCCACTCTACCACAATTTGATACCTATTTGTAATAACGAGCCGCTTAGGCTCACAGAAATCACATCGATTTTTTTGAGTCTACTAAGTTGTATTTTATTGTTTAAAAAAACACATTAAACTTAATATTGTGACAATTGTTTCACCTAGTTATGGCAGTTTCAAACATTCGTTTGCCAATGCCATAACTAGGCGAAACAATTGTCACAATATTAATTTTCATGTGTTTTTTAAACTATAAAATATAAATTAGTAGACTCAAAAAATCGGTGTTTGATTTAACAATTAATTTATAAATTAAAATGGAATTTTACAAATTAAACGCCAAATCAATAAATAAATGAAATTGAAGTATTTAATAATAAAGAACACGAATATTTCTCTTTAAAAAAAACGTATTTTTTTGTATCTCTTGTGCGAGTTCGGTTGACAGAAAGAGACCGTTGATAAGTAAGATTTATATCTGAGTGAGTGATATACCACGAAAATAGCTCAAATAGTCAGGTACTTGCCTAAAACTTAAATAAAACACATTTTTAACTATGGTATGTGCGGTCGTCAGCACTTATGTCCTATATAATTATCTCTTCCTATCCTTCTCCGCCAATATATGTGTTTATATCGCTCACTCCTTTCAACAACGTCATATATCAGAAAACTTGATTTTTCAGGAGATCGTTTTTAAAGTTTAAAAATATAATAAAATGTTTTAAAAATAAATATCAAGCCACTTATTGAACTTTTTACTGCGCAACAGATCTTTTTAGGTTAAATCTAAATATTTTTTCTTTATTTAAAAAATATTTAGTATTTTAAAAAAATAATGAAACTATACATTTTTTTCAAAATGCAAAAACAACATTTTCTGTCCTGTAGCTGGTAAATATTTAGTTAAAAATATGCCGCTTTTGCTGGGATATAATACATTTTCTGGGCATTCCAAAAACATGCACAATTGAAAATTGACGATTTTTTATGTATGACGTTGTTGAAAAGAGTGAGCGATATGTAAACAGAGTTTCGCGGAGAATTTGGAAAGCTTCCTAAAACGGTCATCTGATGCTGAATTATCTGAATCAGTTGTGCGTTTCAAACGTAGCGTGGCAACTTAATAAAATTAATGTGATATGCTTAACATACATACTAATTGTATAACATTTTGAGTGTGTACAAATACTTGTTCACTAATCTGGATTATCTCCAATCAGAGTTATTTTTTATTTGTATTTTTTCGACATATTAACGTAGATGAAGAGGAATATGGAAGTGTGGACATTTACCATCGTAGGCTGGTTTAAATGATCACTTTACACACGCGTCACATTCACCAATTATATTTCCGATTATTTAGATTACTAAACATCCATATTGCATTAATTCTTAAAATCTGCATATCTGCAATAGTCTTGGAACCTTCCAAATGTGGGTACGATTTTCGATACGTTTGAATGTATGGCTGGTTGTAGCACCACCAGTTGAGTAATCCAGTATCAGGTAAAAAAATAAAAAAATATATTGTTGATAAATGCATCAGTAAGAACAAATTTTATGCATCTCAATGTTATCCATCCACTATTGGCCTAATATAAAACATTAGTTTGTAGCGCTTGAGCAATAACGAGTCGCGGTACTTATTTAGTTTTATTGCATACGAAGGTTTTTTGCATATAAAATCTGTAGTACCTATCTCCCTATTCGATATAACATATTGCATATGATGAAATGTGTGGTAATAACTCGCTATTCGGGTCGAGTCGGCTGAAAGGTTGTGCGAGATCACAAGGGGTACTTTGCAGGGGCGCATTTTCCTAAATGACAAATTATTTTATTATTCAAATTTTGACTAAGATCCTTAGTGCATGTCACACCTCAGCAACACCCTAAGTGCTTGTTGCTTTGCAATCCTAGTGCATGTTGGTACTCGGGTCGACCAAAATCGCATGTGATTAAAATTTTGTGTAGTTGTAAATGTGTGAATGGTGATATGGTAGTGAAGTGTAGTATTGTTTGCATGCTGTTCCTGACGAAAAAACGGGTACGTCTCGGTGAGTGTTTATATACTGACATTATAAAGATTGATATAAATATTAAAAAAAAAACTAAAAAATAACTAACCACCAAGTGAAAGCTTTTAATATTAAAAATATTAATAAAAAACTTAATAGTTCAGTTACATATTTTATGTAAACGAAATAATAAAATATAATTCATATCCAATTCTACTACAGGAGTAAAATGAAATTTTTCTACGATTTTTTAAGAATGGAAATCTGCCGGAAAGAACGAGTACTATTTGTTTCGAAATTGACAATAATAAGGTTGAAAATATGACTGACTGTATTTAGGACAACTGTTGACTTAATGGACCGACTTGTTTGAGTGTCGAGGCCACAAAACGAAATCAAAGCGCACATTAACAAAGCCGTTGTTATTACAGAATGTCAAAGAGATGACATGGGCAATACAAACGCATAAAAATAGACACCAAAGCGAAAATGTACAAAACTTGTAACTTGCAGCTCGCGGATGGAAATAAAACCAGAGTCAAATTGTAGTCCTGCACATAGAAGGTGACGAACTGTCATAAGGGAGATATTGAGAGACCGGGTTACAAATTTAGGACTGGAGTAACTTGTGATGTAAGGAAGAAAAACGAGGTAATTACGTAAACGAACAATGAATGTCAAAAGAATGGACCAGCAAAATCCAAGCTTGGTAGAAACAAGCAATGACTTTTCGGTGAAATATGGAAAATTTACCAAAAAATGGTCAGCTGCAAGTCGAAAACATCAAAGGAAACAGATTCATAGACCACATAACAATCATATTACATATATTATTATTTGATGAATATTATTATCAATATGGTTTGATAAGAAAATTTTTAACACAAGTCATCAAAAAAATGTTTTTTTGGGTTTCTGTTCTAATGCTTAAATTTTGATTCTAGATATAAAAAAAACAATTAAATTTCAATTTTTAGCTTTTGAAATTTTTATAAATTTACATTCAAAAGTTTTAAATATTTGAATAGATTTGATGGTAGCACCTTGATAAATCCGATGGCAAATTGCATATTATTTGCGAAGGACATAATAGTGAGTGTTTACTTGTCCGCACTTGTGTATTATTAAGTTAGAAAATGGCATCAACACAGTGTTAACAGACACATGCAGAAGCCAGATCCAAAAAATCGTGTCGACCGGTATAATGTAAGCTTATTATTTGTAATATATTTTCAATTGAAACAACCGAATAAAAATGTGTGCCTGAAGTAGTTAAGTCATCGTAGTACAATAAATGGGCACAAGAAGGATATTATCCGTCTTCGTATTTTCATTTGTCCTTTTTTCAATGCATTTTTAGAGATTACGCAGATGAAAAGGCACCGCTCGCCCCTGGCAGTGGGTACTCGGCACCTTCACACTTAAATACTCTCGTAGCCAGCCTGTCAGGAATGTGTCGGTATCCTGTGTGCATTAGATTAATCCATTCCGTCTATTGCATCGCGTTGCATTGCAACACGTCCGACCGCAATGCGACTTGCATAATCTGCCACAAAATCACATTGCTTCATGGAAACATTGGCGTAGATCATTACGGAGAGAGGTATTTGACCCTTGATCATACTCCAAAGGTTACCGCACATCAAGGTATGCATCGAGAGACGAAAAGCCTTTTACTTGTAATAATCTTTAAACTTTTCGAAGCGTCGACAGATGCGCGAACGACACAATATCTTAGAAAAAGCTACTAGAAAACGGTTTGCATAGTCATTTGATTATATAGCTTCTGAACAGCGATGAAAATAAAATAAAATTTAAGTATTCGCTATAAATATTGTTTACAACGTAACTCATTTCTAGTAAACCATTCATTTATTTATTGTAATAGATGATTTTTGATGAAAAAATTGGGATTTACGTATAAATAATGAAGAACGTCATCTGCTGTGATATTTATATTATATGTAAAACGTCTTACATTATTAACAAAATTAATATTATTTATTGTCTCGGACATTGGGTTATTCACCCTATGGATGAGATGTCAATATTAAAGGTATCTCATCTTGATGTGAAACATCTATCGTTTCTATTTATGTGTAAGAAGGTGGAAGTCTTAGTATCCCAGAGCTTACAACCTGGCATTTGGCTGGCTTAAGCGATCACTTTATACACTTGTGTAACGTTCGCCATTCTATACACAGGACCAACTTGCCGATGGTTATGCCTGTAGGAAAAGCTACCGCTATGTTGAACAATATTACATTGAATATTGATCTGTTCCATGTGTCCGAAGGAGTTTTCCGAAGCGGGATTCTTCTACACATTTAACAAGAGTCTTCTTGCTTACTTTTTAATTTGTTTTTTTAATGTATACGCCTTAAATGTTTGTTTGTAATGTATATATTAATAATTGAATAAATTGAATTTATTTGAATTGAATCGAATTCTGCCCATTTTTGTGAACGTTACGCAAGTGTATAAAGTGATCGCTTAAGCCAGGCAAGTGCCAAGTCGTAAGCCCTAGAATGCTCAGACTTCCATCTTCTTTCATATAAAAAGGAACAATAGTTTTTTCATACCAAGTTGTGATACCTATAATGTCATATTTTGATTGACAAACATTTTTTTTAAATAATGACATATGCTATTCTACCGATTATTCAATTGAATCAAGTGTCAAAAATCTTCATTCAATATTATTGACTATGAAAATTATATAATCATTATATTTTACATAACACAAAACTTCTTCAAACGGAGCGAGCTAGCTATATTGCAACTCTTTTTTCCATAACTGTTTGCAATTACCTCATATCCCAAATATGTATAGTGTTACAAAAACAAAGAAAAAAATACTGAATGAGGAAAAACATGTGAACAGCATAAATACCGATAAAAAATAGTGAATGGGAGAGAAATATTTGAAGTTTTAGATCAGAATTTCCTAGAACATGTATCTCGAGAATGTTTGCCCATCGAGTGTGATGAAAACGAGTTATTCCATCGCCATACCGAAATCTTGGCGACTGACACTATTACCTGCTAATTGTAATTAGTCACCAGTTATAGGACAGAATGGAATGACAGTGCATGAAGCGACAAGGTCGTACCTCACAAACAACTAGCAATTGCTTCGGAATTTGAATAATTCGGCGTGTGATTCGGAGAAACTCCGCGACCTTTATAATGCGAGACTACTCGTATTAGGCCTTAGGCCCGTCACTTACGGGCGACTTTTTTCAAATGACGATTTAGTCATTGGCGATTAATAATCGCTGTCGCCGACTTGCGGCGACCGGAGGTACGGACTCGGTGGAGAATCGTCTCTAGCTCCATAGACTGGTGCCCTTATGGTCATTCTCTAATGAGCTCTAACACCAATAAAGGAGAGTTTTTCGAGTATTAAAAAAGCAAAAAAATAACTCTTTATACGTTACATACATGCTAAACTCGCATTAAAATGTTGAATATTTATATCAATTTATATATTTAAAATAATAACCCACTAAACGGCTAACGTGGCGACAGGCACCGTGGCGTAGTTAGATAGACGCTGGACTGTGAAACAGGTGTTGCTGGTTCGATTCTCGCCAATTGCAAAATAAATTAAAGAAATATTTATTTTCAATTGGTCTGGGTGTTTGTGATATATTTTCCACATTAAACTTCCCTATCCTTACTAT
Source organism: Brachycentrus maculatus (assembly GCF_059751285.1). Taxonomy (NCBI): domain Eukaryota; kingdom Metazoa; phylum Arthropoda; class Insecta; order Trichoptera; family Brachycentridae; genus Brachycentrus; species Brachycentrus maculatus. The sequence continues at coordinate 1,094,405 of NW_028281023.1, read as the reverse complement.
CCTACCTGCAGACAAACATCTAAAAGTAGAGGGTTTGTGGGTTATTCCTTAAATAAAACATTATAAAATAGATCCTTTGATAAAAATAAACAGCCAGCATACCCATATGTATAAAAATTTAAAATTACATGAAATTAAATTTAAAAATACGAGGCGATATGATACAGAATGCCAATCTTATTCTAGAAAGTTATGAGGATGGCACGGCGTTGTTACACATGGCGAAAAGGCGTCCATAGTGTTTTTTTTAAATTTTCAGTTGTGCATGTTTTCGAAATGCCCAGAAAACGTACTATATCCCAGCAAAAGAGGCATATTTCTAACTGAATATTTACCCGTTACAGGGCAGAAAGTGTTGTTTTTGTATTTTGAAGAAAAGGTATCGTTTAATATTTTCTTTAAATACACAAAATATTTTTCTAATGGAGAAAAAACCTTTGAGTTTTACCTAAAAAGATCTGTTCCACAGTAAAAAGTTCAGTAAGTGGCTTGATATTTATTTTTAAAACATTGTATTATATTTTTAAACTTTAAAAACGTTCTCCTGAAAAATCTTTTTTTTTTTAAATTATGACGTTCTTGAAAGGAGTGAGCGAATTGTGAGTGAGTAGTTGGGTAAGTCACTGCCACGGTGTTTAAAATACCGGTCCAAATGCGAGTTAATCATCTCGTTTAAACCATAATAAAATGTTGTTTATTCAACCGTTCCTGGAATCCAAAAGGTAACGAATGATCGACCACTAGAAACATTCGCTAATGGTAATTAAAATTCTTAAATGACATTTCCGTTTCGGGCTTGAAGTATGCTCGTTGAACCCGTCATATATTATGTCTAAACTAGTTCGGAAAATTATCGCCGACATGGCGGTTCGGCGAATTTTCAAACGCATGACCAACGAGAGATGATAAATCCGCGTTAAGGTTCTTGCGAATATTCAACCAAACCGCCGGTGAGTGAGTCGGATTTTAAGAAACACATAAGCCTGCCAGATTTTGTTTTTGTGATTCTAATTATTACTAAACATTACATAGATTTTTTTTGGTTAACCCTAGGCCACGAGTCATGTTTCATTGTATGAGAGATGATAAATCCGCGTAAAGGTTCTTGCGAATATTCAACCAAACCGCCGGTGAGTGAGTCGGATTTTAAGAAACACATAAGCCTGCCAGATTTTGTTTTTGTGATTTTAATTACTAAATATAACAAACATTTTTTTTGGTTAACCTTAGGCCACGGGTCTTGTTTCATTGTATGGGACTATCGTAAAATATCTTCTTTTTCTTTTTCCATGTTCGCTCCCTAGGTGGAGCATATGGCCAACACGAGTCGTCTCCAAGTCACTCTGTCACGCGCCATCTCCTTGGCTTCCTCCCAGGTCAGTCCGGCGTCTCGAAGTTCCGCTGAGTATAGTCGGTGAATGGTCGTCAGCGGCCTTCCGGGGCGCCGGAATCCTCGGGGTTGGAAGAAGAGACATGAGGGGTTGATGCCCTCAGGTGGCATTCTAAGGACATGTCCCAACCATGTCCACCTTCTTCTCTTCAGGACTTCCTAAAATATACGATAAGTAAAACTCACATTTTACGAAAAACGTTTACTAAATACATAAAAAAAATAAGTACAAGACGTTTTTTGAGAATTTAATATAAAATCTTCAAATCTTCAAGCCCTTATCAGCACCCAATGGTGCATAGGGCACTGCATCATATAAACGCAAAAGTAATCTTGATCGTTAACACATGAAGGGAAGGTAATATAAAACACGAAGTAAAATATTGGTAAAAAATTAAGGTACAAGCTGGTTGTAAATTTTACGAATAACGCGCTAACCACTACGTTGCGAAGACGGACAAATTTATTTTACGCATAAACAAAACTATTTTCTGCACTGGTTATTTTAAGCGCCATAGTGATGGTTTCTGAAAAACTAAAAAATATCAGTTTATTTTTTTAAGAATAAAAATTGTGAAAAAAAAAATGTGTGAAGTGATGGGGCAAGTCACAAACAAGGCTGCAGTCGTCCCATAATGCCTAGAAAATTCTACGAGTATATGGGAAAAACCCTGATCGAGATCGGCAGCAAAATTAAAATATATAAAACAGAGCGGACACCGCAGTCACAAAAAAACGCGTCAAAAGTGTCAGAAATGAAGACTCCTAGGAGCACATCTGGCAAGAGTCTACGAGTTAGAGAATAAGGAACACCGGGATACGAGAAATATGCGAAATCGAAGATGTCGTAAGGCGAGGAAGGCAACGAAGAAGACAACGGTATGCGCCTGGGACGAGAATGGAACCAGCCAGACTCCCCCACATTGCATTGCAAGGTAGATGACTCCTGGGCGGCCCACCAAAGAGATGGATTGACAGCTGGTAATCGATATCCCAGAAGGCTAATCCCTCTTTAAAACAGGCCACAAGGCCTACACCAAGAAGTTTGTTTCTTCGTTAAAACTATAGAGAACAGAGTTATCTACATATTGCATGTCACGATGCAATAACCTTACAACTATTTTAAACGGTGACGTTGAAATGTGACACGTCACCTGAAATTGGCCAAAGGATAAAATGCATCATCAGATTAGTTAACTTCTAAGAAAAATTTGCATCCGGCTTCGGAGTGAATATCACAACAATGTTACCATATGAATCATTAACTGGAAGATTGCAATAAGTTAAATGCCTTTCACAGCATTCATACAGTCAGATGAATATTCCAAGAAAGAAATATTTATTCACAATATTTTGAATGTGTTCATAAGTGATGGATTTCACTGATCTAAAAATGAGTAAGTACAAAAATTTCAAATTATATTTTCAGGCTTTTTTTCAGTATTTGAAATAATTCGCGAGAAATCTCCCATGCATTGATATAAAGATCTCTGCTAAGGTATTATCTAACAAAAATTTAATTTTACGGATTTACTATTATGGCCAATAATGCAGATATATGATCACAGAAAAAATAGGAAAACTCTCACACAACAAGAAAATAAAATAATTTTTTACTCCTGTGCATCTGATTGCTCGTGCAGCAAAACAATGTTATATCATGTACCTACTCCTGGGGGAATTTGTGAGAACATTATATTTTTTCCTCAACCGTTTTAGTGCTGAGATTTAATAAAAAATCATGTATGCTAAAATTTCTGAAGCTTTTTTTTTTTTTTAAATATTCCTTTTTATTATTCTTCTTCAAACCCTTATCCGCACTCCAATGGTGCATAGGACACTGCGTCATATAAATGCAGTGTTATTTTGATCGTTAACACATGAAGGAAAGGTGATCAGCCCTTCGCTTCAGGTAGCAGTCCACGGTAATATTAGTTGTCCTTTTCATCAGGTGTGTACAAAATTAACAATATTAATTATTTTTTAATATTAATGGATTTAAGCGTATCATTCTGGTATTGGCGGAGAACATGTTTGTTAAAAACATACTTACATTTAAGAATAACTGCAATTTGAAAAAAAAACGCGATTAGTAAACATTATTCTTTACGGTAACTACAGGGTGGCACAAAATGAATCCCCCTGTCGGAAAATATTATAATGTTTGCGAATGAGGTCGTAAGACAATCATACTTGACATTTGTGAACTGCCGAGCTGTAGTATGTGGCATGCATTCCATGTAGCTTTTCGGCCTATATGAAATGCATGCGCCTGCTGGACTGATACCTGGAGCGGAGGGCTGATTATCTTTCCTTCATGTGTTAACGATCAAGACAACACTGCGTTTATATGATGAAGTGCCCTATGCACCATCGGGTGGGGATAAGGGTTTTGAATAAATGTATTATTTACGAATATGGCGCCCTATAAATTGGACAATATTATTAACCGCTTTTGTGCCAAGAGCGAAATTTCTCGCATTTTTGGCCGTGCTTAGCAGGCCGGCCATAGAAAAATAGCGAGATTTCTCGCTATTCTTTGAGCCTCTGTATCATACATATGTCCCGTTTTTTTTATTAATTTAAAATATGGAACACACAGAGACATCTATTGGGATGATTTTGTAGTACTTCACTAAACAGACGAAATTACCGTGATTTCTCTTCGACAGTTCGCCATAAACTAGTCCAGGACGGAGAGCTAGCAGTTAATGTATTAACTGCCTCTGTGGCGTCCGTAAAGTCGATGCACGCTCAGATGCAGTACTAATCGGTAGTCGCTTATTAATTTGTTATTTGTCTTTTGTATCGAATAGCCGACATCGCTTTTCTCGGAACCGAACCGACTTTACGACGTCTTAACACCGGCTTTGTAAACGACAAATGGGCACCGTCGCGTCATGCACCCAATACAGGGTGCTGCACAAAACAAAAGTAAGCTACATTTTTAATTGGTGATTAAGTATGGGATTATTGGGAAATTTAAACACAATTTTATTTTGACTATTCTTTGTGTGATTACTACGTTTTTGTTTCAGATTCTAAAAACAAACTAAACAACAACAAAAGGCACATTTTTGAAATATGTATTTTGAATGAAAAATAAATATTGTGTTTTGAATATTGAAAGCATTAACTTTGTGGATCGTATTGATATATTATTATGAGAAATAAAAAAACTTGGTTTTTTCATCCACTAACATTTTTATTAACAACCAACTAGTTTCGGCAACAGCCTGTTGCCCTCTTCAGGTTTTAATTTAATTTAAATTAAACCCTGAAGAGGGCAACAGGTTGTTGCCGAAACTAGTTGGTTGTTAATAAAAATGTGAGAGGATAAAAAAACAAAGTCTTTTTATTTCTCAAAATAATAAATGAATATTGTATTTTTTTATTCAATATTTTTCCCTTAATTGGTCGTTTTTCACGATTGATAATATATACATATTTAAAAAAAATTACTTGGTAAAAACAACTAGTTAAATAAATAATTAATGCATGTTTTTTTTAATGATTGAGAGCAGTGCACCAATATACCTACAAGCAATAATCGAGTCCTGTATTTGAATTCTTATAAAAGAAAGTACTTCAATTGCAGTAGATGCAGCAGTCACCCAGTGAAAGGATGTTTCTGCCAGTATCAAGTCTTGTTTTTGTTAACAAACAAAATAAAATAAAAAATAAAAAACATGGTTAAAATGCGTTTAGATTTACCATTATAATGATTATGGTTGCAATTCTAGAAAAAACTTTAAAAAACCAAAAAGAATGGTGGATACTTGGGTGGGGAGTTGAATTTTTGCCTGTTTTAAGCTATTTAGGAATTACTCCTTCTCTGTTGTGAGAGGACATTGGAATTAAGCATGGTTCTCATCCTCTATATTTTGTCCACATTTGCAATATGGGAAAGCACTTCTTGACTGATGGAAATTAAAATATAAATTAAATAATTTTTAAAATGTGAGTAATTTATTTTTTTCTATAAGTCTCGTAAATGTCGTTACATTTTTGCATGTAAGATAGTTGTGAGATATTCCCGAAAAAAAATCAGTAAGTATAATTGATTGGTGAGTGATGATAATTATTTTGATATAGTATTCTAAGTAAATACGTCGAAATTAATAAGGTAAATTACTAATCATGAATGTGATTCAAAACATGTGTTACTCGTAAATGATGAAGCAATGTAATTATAACAGTTAAAAGATGACGCTGGGTGTAGATGATACATGAAGTAAATAGGTATAGTAATTAAAAATCGTCTAACAGAAATATGAAATGAAATCTGTTATATTCGGATTCATATCCTGAATAATGATTAATTTATGGAAATTTCGATGACTTAAAATTATTTCATTAATTGTCACTTTGTGGTGAAATCTGTCCATTTTTTATTTAAGTTTTACTTAGTAAATACCACTATTTCTTACATGTTAACATGGAAAAAAAACTTAAGGTAGAAAATAGAACTTCACACCACTCTGTAATTGCAAACGATTTTCGCCTCTTCCACATTCATCCATCACCGTCACACATACCCGTCGATTATTCAGACTCTTGTCCTGACGAAGTTTTTGACATGCTAAGTTTTCTTCGGTCTTTCCCTGTTCCCATTTCCAACTACAGTCGCCACATTTATTTAACTATTCTTTTTTTCACTCATTCGTTCCATATGGCCATACCACATGTATTATACGTTCCATTTGTCTTAACACACCTTTCTTAATTTTATAATAAAATGCATTTTCAACCTTGCATTCTTTCCTTATTTCACCATTCGAACATTTATCAAACTTTGTTTTACCGTACATTTGTCTGAGAGATCGCATTTTGACTGCATTCAGTCCACTTTCAAAAAATGATAAAACTATCAATATTGTAGTTTAGATCCTCGGATCCAGGATTGAAATATATGTATTTGATAAAATACAGATAACGAACGTAAAGAGCATTATAATTATATGAGAAAAGAAACATACGATAGAAGAAAGCATAGTCAATCTGTATTGTTGCAGAACATTTATTCGAACGAATGACAATAGGTTTTTATCTTAATGAATAACTTTTATTTTTTTACTTGGCTTAAAGATCATTAAATATAAATTATTATTTACACGTAATTTAGGTACCTCATATATATATATATATATATATATATATATATATATATATATATATATATATATATATATATATATATATATATATATATATATATATATATATATATATATATATATATATATATATATATATATATATATATATATATATATATATATATATATATATATATATATATATATACATATATATATATATATATATATACATATATATATATATATATATATATATATATATATATATATATATATATATATATATATATATATATATATATATATATATATATATATATATATATATATATATATATATATATATATATATAAGAACGTCATAAATCAAAAATCGTCAATTTTCAGTTATGCATGTTTTCAAAATGCCTAGAAAATGTACTATATCCCAGCAAAAGAGGCATATTGTCAACTTAATATTTACCCGCTACAGGGCAGAAAATTTTGTTTTTGCATTTTGAGGAAAATTTATCGTTTAATTCTTTTTTTAAATATACTTAATATTTTTCAAACGGAGAAAAAACCTTCAGGTTTTACCTAAAAAGATCTGTTGCACAGTAAAAGTTCAATGAGTGGCTTGATATTTATTTTTAATACATTGTGTTATATTTTTTAACTTTAAAAACGTTCTCCTGAAAAATCAAGTTTTTTGATTTTTGACGTTCTTGAAAGGAGTGAGAGATATATAGTTTTTACGCCATATTGTGTGATACATAAGGTCAATACCGTGCTTCCGATTCCCTTTCATTCTTTCAACAAGAAGTTATAGTTATCCCAGTTATCCCATAAGACACACCTTTGTTGGAGACATCCAGTTTGGGGACGAGCGAGGAGCAGATGTCCGAGGAATTGTTACGCAAACTATTGTTACTCGTTGCCAAATAAAATCTCGTTTTTGCAAACAATCGCGCGAATTGCTCATACGCAAATTTTGAAGGGAACAAAGGGTGTTCCGAGAGCGGTTGGGGTGCCGAAGGTATTGTCGAATACGACAAAAAGATGATGGTATCAGGTATCATAACCTTACAAGGTATACGACATTTTGCGTGACCTTTAACATCTTTTAGCAATTTTGCGCAGTTAAATATGTTCGTTACAATTAGATTCCTATACATTTTGTTATTTATAATACATACGTAGCCGTGCAATTTACACCATTTTTAGTACAAAGCTTATGGAAACTGGGCCTCATAAATCACCGAAACGCCGCCTCGATTCAAGAGATTCTTGTAAATATATAATACCCTCTCTTCTTCCTTACTCCATCCCAACTTATCGTCTTAATAGACTGATATGTACGTATGTAGATGAACCTTTTCGAAAAGTTATATTTGACTACGATGTATTAAATTTTCTAGTTTTGTAAAAATTACGGTTCAGATCATAGTAAAATATACTCTATATAAAAAAAAAAACTGATGTAAAATATATTCATAATAAATCTCTGTCCACATTGTCATGAAAATGATACAACCATAGAGTAAAAACATACTGTAGAAATAAAAAAAAAAGTTTAATCAGATTATTACTGAGCATTTCTCGAAGGCTCGCATACAAAAAAAGTATTACAAGCCTAATATATTCTGTAAAAAGCATGTACATTACTTAGTCCAGATTGCAACAAAATGTGTATAGCGACTTCTCAAAATGATATTTTAAAAGAATGGCGCCTACGACTAGGCAATTAGCATAGCAAACGAAAAACTTTAGAAAACAGGTTAATACGATTCACAGGATCGTTAGTAATGGGATGACCTTATTTTCAAAGCGCAAACCTTCCATTTGGTTTTAAATACTAACTTTCTCACCATCGCGGAATTTCTCCACAAAGGTAGGCGGAAAATAATTCTTCATGGTATTTTTAAACAAATATATTTTTCGGCCTAGCAAATACATATTTATTTTATCATGCACAAATCAAAAATTTTAAACTTACAATGTTTTCCCGTACCAAGAGCATATTTAACGCCAAACGTTTATCAAGTATTTATAAGTTATACGTTTCTCATAAGCTGCGCAATCAAGGATGGTATGGCCGAACAACACGAAATACATATTTCATATATTTTTATTCTAATCCTTATCCGCACTCAATGATGCATGGGGCACTGCACCGTAATGACAAAGGTTTTTTTAAAGTTGTTATTACATGAAAGCAAGGTGATATCATGCGCTTCAGGTACCAGTTTACGGTTCCGCCTTGGGAATCTAACACAGGGCTTCTTACACGATAGCTAAACGTACTAAGTATTACAATACGGAAGTCATCCAGATACTCTTTTATAAAGATATATGTATTTTTATTGATTTGGCATCAAGTTTGTGCAATAACATGATGATTTAAATATAAAAATAAAACACTTGTATAAATAAATTGATGTTTGTATTTTTACCAGTTGAAAATCTGTAGATGTCGAAACTAGTCGTGTTTACATCAATAAACTAAAAAGTGATCAATTTAGTACTACATAAAGAGAAGTCAAATGTAAAATTATATTTTGATTTATTAAAGCTTATGCCTATTTACCTTCACTAATTAATAATCAGGCCTCCGTAGTGTAATGGTCAGCACGCTCGGCTACCGTTCTGGAGGTCCCGGGTTCGATTCCCAAGGGGGGTAAAATAAATATAAGTGATTTTTTTCACTGTCATATTTATTCAATATTACCCTGGACTGGTACCTGAAGCGGAGGGCTGATCACCTTTCCTTCATGTGTAAACGATCAAGATAACACTGCGTTTATATGACGCAGTGCCCTATGCACCATTGGGGTGCGGATAAGGGTTTTATTATATTATTATTATTAATTAATAATTTGTCCGACATAGATGGGACTGCCCCAGTGACAAAGAGAGTATTTTTAGCAAATGTGAGCGGGAGAATAGAACGAAGACGGCCGAAAAAGACTTGGCACGATCAGATCAATGAGAACCTAACATTTGGTGGCGTCAAAAGTCTGCGTAATTGGAGGGCATGTATGGACGTGAAGGAAGCAAGGAGTGTATGTCATGACAAGAGCGTGGCGTTCAATCTTCATGTGTTCACTTTCAGGCATGATGGATTTATCAGAGCATATAACATAATATATCAAGAGCACTAAACGAATCAAGTCATTAACTGAGAGCTCCGCATACCGAAATGAGCGACTCTTGAATTGAAAAAGTGTAAAAACTCTTCTTGCGCTTATCTCCAAAGAGCGCCACTCGAGTCGAAAAGAGTCCGAAAGTGTCTGCGGCCGTCGGGCCCTTGGCGCACACGTGCGGCCGCCGGCACGACCGCTGTGCCCATTCCGCCCGGAACAATTATACCATCCGAGCGCCGGAGAAACACATGTGAGCCTGCCTAACATTCCACCAGAAGAATGCTGTTCTCAAATAATAAGTTCAAGCTAACCTTCTATCAATATTGATCAGATACAAGCGCTCTGCTTTGTGCTTCCACGTGCCTCCCCCCCACCCCCCTCGCCCGCGACAACGCGCACTGGATGAGGAATAATTTAACCCGATAACGCGATCATGACAGAAAGCAACCTAACCCTGTGCAGGGTTTACCTAAACGGCTTAACGACAAAACACTACAAACACACCATATAAAACAAGATCAATACCATAGAAGATATCGTTGTCATACAGGAGAAAGTGACCAAGTGCATTTGTTTACAAAAAAGTGATCACTGACTATTTGATATCTTACTAGCTTAATATTGCCCTGAAAAAATCCCAAAGCGATTTTAAACTTGGAAGTATAGTATATTGACTTGTTAAAAATGACAAACTGCATTGATGTTTATTTTCTTGCCAAACAAAAGTGACTTACAAAAGTGGCCCTCCTGAACTATTTATATTTCGTTAGTTGGTCACTTTCTCCTGTACGACTACCATATACAGGGTTATTGGTAACTCGATGTATTCCTGGCAGGACAGGGAAGGGGTAAGCTAATGCAAGAAATTTTATTACGACAATGTATAGCCGAACTTCAATAGTTTTTGAGATATTTGGAATTAAGCTATTGAATGAAAAATACCCATTTATGGGCGTTAGTGACAGAATAAAAAATAATGGCTTATTGAATGCCATGAATATATTTTTTTCTTGGTAGGTGACCATAAAAAAACCTTAATAAGCAAAAAAAAATACTTGAAATCAGTAATGATTTGATTTCTATGACTAATAGTGTTTTTCATTTTAATAATATTTTTTACATTACTTGCCAAAAAAATTATAGTTTTAAAAAACACTACTACGTTAAACATACAAATTACTTTAAAATCATCCTCATTTCATAAACGGTATAACAACCTCTATTTTTATTAGAAAAAAAATTATTAAAAACTAATTTTAACTACTACAGAGTTTCTGGCTTCTTCTTACCCTTTCCTTGGATTGTTTAGCTTTTGTTTAGTGACCAATTTGGCATTAATAACATCCATACATGCATTGGTAGATTTTCAGCATTTTCAACATTAGCATTATACACACACACACATATATATTTATTTATTTATTTAAACTTCATGTACAGAAAATAAAAAGTACATTGGCGGGCTTATTGCTAAAAAGCAATATCTTCCAACCGACCAAAGACGGACTAGTGATATTGATCAAGACGTTTGATACCATATATAGCCGTTTGCAATCAGTGGGCAGATAGAACTTGAACATTTAAAAAAACATAAATTACAAATTGACATTTAAAAAAAAACATAAATTAACAAAAGACGATAATAAGGAGGGCAAAGGAAGAAGGGAGTTTAGGGAAGGAGGGAGGAGGTTTGATCGACAGTTAGGATTCTAATGACAGATAGTAATGTCTCAGACGTTTTTAAAAGTTAATACATATTATTGTCTGATGTAATAGATTTTATCAAAAAACTAAAAAACAATTATTAACAATTAGACAAAAAAGTATTCTAGGATTCTAATGATAAATTGGTAGAATCAGGTAGCAAGTTTAAGAAAGAGAGGAGATATATATATATATATATATATATATATATATATATATATATATATATATATATATATATATATATATATATATATATATATATATATATATACATACATATATATATAAATATATATATATATATATATATATATATATATATATATATATATATATATATATATATATATATATATATATATATATATATATATATATATATATATATAATATATATATATATATATATATAAATTAAGTGGATTCATCGGATAAGGTTATGTATATTGTCAAATAATCATCAGTAATGAAATAAGTGATAATATTGTCAAGTGTAAGGACGAACGATGGCCAGTAGAATTCGGAATTCATTGTCGAAATTGCTTTTCGTTTTGAGTACGTCTGGGTGAAAAGACGAGGCGCCGAGTACTTGATAAACTGTTCGAACCAAAAAAGCGATTCACGAACGTTCACCGACCGCGCGCCGTTGAAAAAATAGAGAATGAACGAGAGAAAAGGAAAAAAATCGCATCTATCTCAGCTGCATTCCTATTGGCTATGGGAAGAAAGCAGAGGAAAGTGGGTCGCATTCCGAGGTAGTCGCATTCCTCGCTGGCACATCCGCATCACTTGTCCCGTACAGTCGACCTTACGCCGGCTGATGGGACTGTAAATGATTTCCAAAAAGGAATACCATTCAAATTTGTCGTTTTTTATGGTTAACGGATCCGACGGCTCTTGAAAGTGACGTAATAGAATTCATTAAAGAGGTAATTGGGAACTGCCTCTAGTGAATGAAGCGCGGCACTGCTCGGGCCTCCGCTAGAGTGGGACCAGTAACACGGTGTACATGAACTTACTACAATCTATATTCTACCCCAATCTTTAACTTATCGATACACTTTTATACTCATTCTAGGACGTTTGACGACATACACATGTATAATTTGCAATGTGTTGTTTTTAAGATAAATCAAATTATTTAGATCATTTCGCAACGTGTGAATTTATTATGCCTACAACTTTTAACGTTCATATAATAAAAATAAAAAAAAACAACAATTTGTTAGCTTTTTCCACTTTTATTTCATTTGACCAGTGACTAGGTTTCGTCGTGAAATTCCTAAGTGAAAAGTTTGTGAACAAAATCAGAGAGTGAACTTAACCGAACTATCAATAAGTAAAAATCTATTTTTAATTGGTTTGCTGAGTGATATTGTAAAAAGAAATACATGAAAAATCGTGTTTAAAAATTCCATTTCAACGTGTGTAAGAAATTTAATTATTTAAAAGTCAGAGTGACAAAAAAAGTAATAAAAACAATTTTAAACGGGTCGAAAATACTTGCCTAACGAAATTTAGTAGAAATTCAAGTCAGTAAAAATTGTTGACAATTATAAGAATTATTTTTAATTGATATTTTAGGGTAAATACAAACAATATATTTATATCTAGTTTATGATCAATATGATGTAACTGATATCGTATATATTGAGATGGTATGGGCACATAGGACCTAGAGAACCTGGACATATTGTAAACCAGGCGATCGCCATGGATCTTCCTCGGACATCTCGGACATCAGACATCTAGAGGAAGACCAACAAATGCATGGATGTTACAGAAATATAACATGATTCGAAGGCATGACCTAGGTGACGTTGTATATGATAGAAGGACCTTCAACCCGAGGACGAGGAGAGCTGATCCTAGTCTACAATGACTATAAGTTGGGGTGGAGCAAGGAAGACAAAGATCAATAAGATATTTCGGGATACCGAGATAACTCACCCCATATGCGCTTCCGGTATGATGTCGTCAGCCACGACGTATATCATGGCTCCGGCCGCGAAGGAGAGCGCGTACGGCAGGACGGGGGTCGCCACCCCGACTGCTACGGCCCCCAACACCCCAAACACGGGCTCCACCATCCCACTCAACTGCCCGTACCTGTTTCGTAAAAAATTCACACAAATAAAAACTCATTCTTCAACGTCTTAAGGACACAACTTTAAAACTTATACTTTGCTTAACATACTTTTTTCGTTGTTGAATAATATGATAACTCCTATAATTGGAGATAATCCAGATAAACAAGTATTTGGACACACTCAAAATGTTGTTAACAACAGTGTTTGAAAATGATGCAGAATGCATCGAAATACGTGTCACAATACATTTTAAGAAATATTGGTTTATACCAAGTAAAACATAAATTAAAAATAAATAAAAACAATGTTATTATAATATTTGAGAAAACTTTAATTTAGCAGATACCCTTTTATTTAAATATATGCAAGATCTGTACCGAATTATTATTTACATGAAAAATATTTTTTTGTTTAAGTTTCAAAAAATATCGTAATTGAAAAGCCATTTTTAGATAAAAAAAATTCAAAATATCGTCTAATTCAACAATCACGGGAAGAGCAAAAGACATGATGAAAGAGAAGAACGGTCACGATTTGCAACTGGGTATCAAAAGTTGTCCTACCGCATTCCCGGATCTGATACGGAAGCATCTAGGCTTCCTGGCAGACCTTCTTGCAAAGCAATTTTTTGTTTTGTCGTATTAACCAAGTTGCGAAAATTATAGAAAATGTGAAACAAACTTGTATCCCGATTTACAGTGAACTTACATTTAAAAGCTTTCAATGTCTCTGTCACTGCCTATCTAAATAAATAAATGTTTGTTAAACTTGGTACAATGAAATAGTAATTAAACATATGTCAAATTGGCGCATAACGGATCTCATGAGGCATCTAACTGTTCCGACAGCCATCTCCTGTGTGAACATGTAGCGCTGAGGTAGTCTGCGTGCATCGTGTCAAATCGACTTTCCCATGCACTATACGGATAATTTCATTGTGAACTTTTCGCATCTTATGGGAACCATGGGAGGGATTGCCGTGGGGAGTTCGCACGGCCGAGACGACAGCTCCCGAGTACCTCAGGACTACTGTTCCGAGGTAAAAACTTCAAATCTAGCTGCACCGACTGATGTGCGTAGGAAATGCAAATCGACAATTATCATAAAACCTAACGTAACACCAGCTGAACTCCGTAGTAACAATAAAGCAAACGAGGCCGATGATGATGGTTTGATAAACGTTAGCAAAAAAACCCGTCTCATTTTGAAACGAATGGGGAATAAACGTTACGTGAAAGAAATATTTACCAGAGACTTCTCCAAACGGAAAATCCAGCCGCCTGGAGAGGAAGGCTCACAGCCAGGCCTTCGGGGAAATTTTGTATACCAATTCCAATTGCCAGATTTCTAAAACAACAAAAAAAAACAAGCAAATTAGTACAACAGCGTAATAATTTTTAATAATTTTCGGATAATTTATATAGCGTCGTTTTCGTATAATATTACTTCAAGGGCGCTTATACAGATATAGATAATGATATGAAAATGGTAATGATAGATAATAAAAGCTAAGTGTTAAGGGGAGGAAGTGGAGCCGCCGTATTGTTGCGACTTCTTCTCGGTTTTCTTGGACTGGAGCGTGGTTGGGCAAGACGCCTCCCTGAGCGATGGTAACGCTAAATGCATGTAAATATGCATATCATGTGGAAGAAAAATCAATTACGACACATTCAATTTTAATGAAAGGAAACCATATAAATGTAAATATCAATAAAAAAATAACGTTAACGACGCTTCAAGATAAAAAAAAAGATAATACGACGTGTGACAAGAAATAATGAAAAGTTCCCAACATAACTGAGAGAGATATTTATATTCCCACAATACAAACACAGAAATGCAACGGTTACACCTATTCACCTGCATGATTAGGAGTCTTAGAGGATAAGTCGATATTAAAATACGAGACAAGCAATCGAGGCTGTCCGATCGGGGGTCAGAACGTGCGGTGTTTATGGCAGTCGGTGTTGCGGCTCCCGCGTGGAGGATGACTAACACTCAGGCTATTTTATGGACAAAAGTCATGCTCAAAATACGTCCATCGAGCTTGTCAAACTACCAATTTAGAGACGTACTCGGTACGTTTTGTGGGGAGAACGCCGAGGAATGTTTCACAACTGAGAACATATTGAAAGCTGTCCCACCGCATTCCCAGATCTGATACAGAAGCATCGAGGCTTCCTGACGGACCCTCTCTTGCAAAGCATTTTTTTTATGTTAACTAAGTTGCGAAATTTATAGAAAATGTGAAACAATATTGTATCGCGATTTAACTGTGAATTTACACTTAAAAGCTTTCAATATCCCTATCTGAATTTAATGCACCATTCACTCTGTTCCCAGCATTCACTGTCCTTTCTACATCATTATCAATCTTTCCAGCCCTAAGAAATATTGTTGTTTTAAAAACGGGAATAGAAATGTACATAAAAAAATATTAACCAATGTAGAATCCGAAACTTTTACATATTACATACTCACATATTTTCCACAATTTCTATAAGAAATTATGATACAATTTTCCCAAAAAGAGAAATCACAAAATCCAAATTTCAACACATAAATCTTAAAACGAGTTGTTTTCGCGAGTTTATCTAGAACAAAGATAAAATCTGTTACCTGCATGCATAAATCTATGAGCGATTTTACAAACAAATAAATCTCGTTATCAATGATGCCCATAAACTGAGAAATGATCAAATACGAATGCGGAAAAAATATTGACCGTCGATTAATGCGTCAATAATTGGTACGCAGATATGCGATTCGAGGAAAAGCATATAAAATCAACTATATTTAACGTTAAAAATATTAATTTCATTAATTGATTCGGCAGTCACTTTGTGGTAAAATCTATCCATTTTTAATTAATGTTTTAATTAGTTAATACCACTATTTCTTGAAATCTAATGTGACACGTGCTTCGATGCATTGGTGTTTGAAAATTATGCGGAATGCATCGAAACTCGTGTCACAGTAGATTTTAAGAAATAGTGGTATTAATTAAGTAAAACATGAAAAATGTAAAAATATTCATTTGGTCTTCTTACATAAAAATACAAATATATAAATAATTAGGAGGTGAGAATTTGTAGGCTTTAATTAGAGCAAGTGATTTAAAATATTATTAAAGAAAACACTTGTTTTTTTACCAATCGAGTTTATTTTCGTGACAACTTGTTTCGGAAGCCAAGCTTCCATCTTCAGGTCTGAATGTTTACATTTTGACTACATTTAGGTCTGAAGATGGAAGCTTAGCTTCCGAATCTAGTTGTCACTAAAATAAACTGTTTTCTTTAATAACATCATCATGTCGTACCACAAAGTAAATGCCGAAGCAATAAATAAAATATTTAGAATATTATTTCATTTAACTTAAAACAATTTAGTTTTTTTTCCCGCTTATTTTATTTGACTAATGTAAGGCTAAAGAAAAAACCTATACTATAAGACAACGGTTGAAAACCATAATAATTTAATTCTTCAGATAAAATGAATTTAAGAAATGTGTTATAATAATAAACTCATATAAATTTTGTAAGGGTTTTACATAAGTACGATTTGAAATATGGCAAAACTATATTCGTTTTAATTATAATATGTATATATTTCACAAGAAGCGTATACATCTAAACACAAAAATCAAATAACCCAAATAGCACAATACAGAGGGTAAAAAAATGTGTGCCGTAAATGGATTCATTGATTTGAAATAAAATTTCGTTCGCTTTTAATTCAAAAGACCTAGTATTTATTTTTGTTAAAATTGTACCAGATTTTAACAGTGTAAAACATATTTATTGACCGCTGAATTTTCGCAGCTGGTCGAAAATATTGTAATTTGCATTTAATATTTAATTTAATCGATTAATCTTGTCATTTGGGCGAATTTAGTATTCGGCGGTAAAATACTCTCCCACATTCATGCATCTCTTGATACATTCCCACCGATTATTTCGACTCCTCAACCAACCGCTTTCAAGTATTAGACATATAACCTTTTCATGCCAAGTTTTCTTCGGTCTTTCTGTATTCCCTTCTTAAACAACATTTCGTAAGAAATGTGGGTATGTTGGTGACATATTGGTGACAACGACATGACCGCAATTCTACACATCCGGCTTCCAACATTAGACCAGCACAATAGCAGTATTCACTAAAACATCGGATCACATGTAAAACAATATGTTAATAGAAACGCATCAAAATACATGTTGATATTATAATATATTGTATATCTTAGCGTAAAGGCCTATTTCAAAAATAGTATATTTAATAAAAAAATAAATAAATCTTCACGCTGTATTTGAGAAAAATAAACACTGATCTGATTGAGTCGGTCAATACGAATTTCCAGATTTGATTGTATTATTTATTTCAACGTGGAGATAGCGTGTTTTGAAAAGTAACAACTCAATTGTAGAGTCTCAGATAATGATTAGTTTATGATGGATAGCTTCCTGCAACTAGCGTCTCTAGTTTCAACGGAATTTAGTATGTCCACGGCAGAAGGGAACAGAGGATGGCCTCAATCGAACTCGATGTATATGTAACTCGAGTATACAGTTCAAGATATTCGAAAACGTCTCTTAGGTCACATTTTGTTCGAAAAATTTGTAAATGTGGATATCCTAATTTTTGGTAAATACATATGTGACTACCATTATTGAAAAGAGCTGAGTCGCAAAATTGCTTGATGTATAAGGGTTTAAAAATGTATGATGAGATGCCTGAATGTATGAAGAATGAAAAGTGTCTGAAAGAATTTAAAAATAAATGTCTAAGTTACTGTAAGGAAATGTAAATATATAAAGATGATGTAAATGTATATAATAGTTTATATTAGTTTTAATATAAGCTAACTTAAGAAATAAATAAAAAAAAAAAAAAAAAAATGTGAAAATAAATATTTCACGTATTCGTGGATGCCCGAGTGTAACTGATATCAATAGTAAGGTAGAGGAAATACAATTGAGGTGATATAGGCACATAGGAAGGTAGAGAACCTGAACATATTGTAAACAAGGCGAACGTCATAGACCAAAAAATTCATGGATGCTACTGAAAGATAACATGATTGGAAGGAGAGCTGACCCTAACAGTCACGCCTACCCCTGCACTAAAACGGCTGGTAGTTGTAGTAGCAGTGGTCTTGAAACGTTTTTTAATCACCAAAGAGCGCTTGTGCACTACACGGAATTTCACTGTCCGGCAGTCCGGTTAGCATGAAAAAATGGATGATTGGCTTGTGCTTTTATCCGTCTTTCTTCGGATCGGTGCCCTCGATCGATGCACGATCGCGGTGCGCGTGAACTCCATCACGCTGAACTGTCGTAGTCGCTTTTATTTGACAAAAAACCAGACTGCCGGACGGTGAAATTCCGTGTAGTGCACAAGCGCCCAAAGAGCGGTCGGTATGCCATTGAACATGCCGTAACTGTTTCGGGTTAACCGCGCAAAAATAATCACACGTAATATTCGGGATCCATTATCGCGAGGGCCCATGTGCTCGGGAAGGAGGATCGATCCGTTTCCCATGATCGTTCGTCCGATTTCTATTAAATAATAATGATACTTCATTGTTTGCGGTGAGGCAATTAGCCATCCAACCCGGAGGAGATATCGGCATGAGCACAGAGGAAAAAAACTCATATTTGACTTTCAAAAGCTGTAGGCGACCGAGACGGTCAGATCAGGGTTGCCGCTATGCGTAAATTTACGCGCGGCAGGCAAATCAAAGAAAATTTAACGGTTTTGCGCAGTATCAAAATATCATTATTAAAAAAAATAATAGAAGATAAATGTCAATTATCAATCAATGGTAAATGAAGTAAAACACCATTAGATGTATGAAAATGTACCACATACGTTATCAAAATTATGATAGTCGATAAATATTGTGGAAAAATAACAAATGCTATAACTTGTCCGTGTCTGTAGTGTAATGGTAGGCGTGCTAGGCTATCATGCTGGAGGTCTTGGTTTCAGTAAAACACCATTAGATGTATGAAAATGTACCACATACGTTATCCAAATTATGATAGTCGATAATTATTGTGGAAAAATAACAAATGCTATAACTTGCCCGTTTCTGTAGTATAATGGTAGCCGTGCTAGGCTACCATGCTAGAGGTCTTAGTTTTGATTCCCAAGGTGGTCAAAATAAATATAAATGTTTAATATGTTGTAAAATACAAACGTAAAAGAGTTTGACTTTTAATATGTAAATAAATTAACCTATCCGTGTGACCAAAAAGGAAATAAAAAAAAAAACTATTGTAATATCTAACTAAAGGCTTACTATAAAGACACACAATAATTTAAATATTTTTTTCTAATCATTATAAAACTGAGGAAAATATCTTATTTCATTCTTCAAACCCTCATCCGCACCCAATGGTGCATGAGGCACTGTTTAACATAAACGGGGCATTTACGGGGCTTACGACCGTCATGGTTGTTTAGTGATCATTTTACAAACGTGTAACATTTACCCATGATTGACAACCACACTACTCAAATTCTTGGAAGTTCTATATGTATGATCCATTTTCGAAACGTTGTACTTGAACCACTTAGAATTTCACTTGAGACATCTATTGGTGAGATGAAGAAGCTTTTAATTGAGCAGAAACTCTTTAATTTGTATGTGAGGTCCGAATCCTGGATTATAATCACAGACGTGAGAAACGCCAGAAAATATCCTATTTTTATTATTATTCATCTATGTTTAAATGCAAAAAGATAATATGAAAAATAACTCCTATAATTGGAGATAATTCAGATTTGTGATCAAGTATTTGGACACACTCAAAATGTTGTCAAAAAACAATAATATTTTGAATTGGCGTGAGTTGGTGTACAGCCCTAATTACAAGGGGGTCTCGAGTCATACATCTCGCATACCCGGGGGAGGGGGGCGCAGCTCGAGAGACTGCTCGGCGACTGCTGATGCTGAGCCCCCTCCGCCCCCCGCGGCCGGCCTTGTGCCCCCCTGCCGGCCATATCGTCACAACCATAATCTGCACACACACATAACGTCTATATAACACACGCTGATTAATGAAACAACGACCCAACCCACAAATCACTCGATTTCACCAACTTTATTTACGTTCACGATATCCAGCACGATCCGCGCTTGCTACATTTTAGCGCACGTTGAGCAGTATTATTGTTTGACATCTCATCGAAGATAAAGAAGAATATGGAAGGGGCATTTACGGGGCTTATGACCGTCAAAGGCTGGCTTAAGTGATCACTTTACACGTGTAACATTCACCAATTCTACCTATTATTGACAACCACACTACTCAAATTATTAATTAAAAATATGAAAATAACTCCTGTAATTGGAGATAATCCAGATTTTTTTAATAAGTATTTGGACAAACTAAAAATGTTGAGCAGTATTGTCGGGTTGTGGTCCCGTGGTTAGTGTCGCGGACTCTTAAGTCAGAGTTTCTCGGTTCGAACCCACTCTACCACAATTTGATACCAATTTACAATAATGAGCCGCTTAGGCTCACAGAAATAGTATGAAATTGAAATATTTGTGTAAATAAAAAAACAGTAGTGTGGTTGTCAATAATGGGTAGAATTGGTGAATGTTACACGTGTGTAAAGTGATCACTTAAACAGCCTATGACGGTCGTCAGCCCCGTAAATGCCCAGAGTTCCATATTCTTCTTCATCTTTGATGAGATGTCAAAAATAATATTAAATATTGAAGAAAAATATCAGTAGAATTATGAACTTATCTGTATCACTAAGATATCAATCCTTTTCTACTCGCTTTAACTGTTTTTTTTTCATGGTCTTTCCGCGACAAGGTTAAACATTCAACAGGTTTTGTGAATTCAATAAATGGTGTAAAAGTTCGGATGCCTGAACGACTACTCTTTCTACTAAGGAAATCAGTCAGATATGTTGATGATAAAATCAATTAATATGTACCGCGTTTAATGACTTTTATCGCCCACTACGATAATATATCATTGCGGATTCATATCAAACGGTTTGCCTACATATTCTTAAATAATTGACATGAGTCACTGTGGCATTAAACACTTCAAGTTATAACTATATGCAGTGAGTCCATATTAGACACCTGTGAATTCAAGATTTGATTTAATACATATAGCAAACGTTCAAATACCGCATTCAGTTTGAGAATATTATTATGATTTTACATTTGTAGTGCCAATAACTACTAACACAAAGAATTGTTTAATTTATTCAAATATCCATGAAAAGAAAACAACGTGGAATAACATTCCGTATTTATGTAACATGTACTAGTTATAAAATTATCGACAAGAAAGAATATTCAACGTTCAAACTTTACGCTATTTTAGACGAATTTTCATAAAAAATCATGTTGGCATTAGTATTCCGTAGGACCCTTGTTCCTAAAGTTTCCCTTGTCCCTAAAGTTTCCACCCCTAGGGTGTCTGATTCTGATTCTGCGTCTGGCCACGTTTGTTTTCCCGCAATTAGACCTGGAGAAAACTATCAATGGTAAAAACGACGACCATTGAATTATCTACAAAATTGCAATTTATTTTTAAAATACTTATAGGTTCTGAAATATGGCTACCCATATTGCTGAACAAAGCATAATTTGTTTTCAATTTATAAGAAAAAAACGATTATTTGGCCAAATAATATATTTATTTTATTTTATTTATTCGGGAATTGTACAGCTTACATATAAAAAAATGATATAAAACAATAGTTACATTAACAATAATAAACATTACATTACATTGAATGAAAAAATTTATATGTGGAATCATATAAATTTTGATACATTTACCTGAAAAAAATGTAATTCACTATCGTACTAGTATTGGATTCTGAATTGCACAGCTTACTGCGTCAAAATTAATTATAACCAATAACGAATGATTGATCGTAATAATTTAATACAATTTACAGATTTATAGCGATTGGTCACAAATAACTGATAATTTTCAAATGAATTAAGCCCACATAACTGAAGGATTCGTTTTAATGTCACGACTGCAGTTCCTGCGCGACAATGATTAATCATTTCTAATTTGTTTTAGGTGAAATGAAAAATGGGACCCGAAAGTATTTTATTTGTAATTGAGATATGTCAATAACTAGATAGTTACTGTTGATCCGTCGAGTAGTTAGGGGGGTGATGGTTGTTAGCTAGGAAAAAATCGATGGGATGGAGTTTATTTCATCAAAATATCGCGCAATGTATCATATCATATCAACATAAAACTAGAAGAATTTGCAAAGGATAAAAAAATGCGCGATGTATCTTCATTAAAAAATGTTGCCAGATTGTAAGTATAATATATTGCGATCGTTAACCAACTGTTTATTGGAAGGGTCGAGGAGAAAGAAAAAATATAATTTAACTAAATACGAAAGACAATTTATTGAGTACGAACTTAAATATAAAAAAATTACTAAAACGATAATGTATCCGGAAGGATGCGTTGAGTGGTCGAAACTATTTGCAGCTCAAATCGACATTGTTCAGAGAAACTTGTGAGTGTGAAAATGAAATAGTTTTTTTTTCAGCTTTAAAAAAGTTTAAATCGCCTGTCAATTTAAATAGGAGGAATGTTTATCTTAATCCATACTCACTCCACATGTGGAGCATATGGAGTCTACAAACTGCCTCCAAGCTTTTATTTCGGCTGCCAGATTCGTTGCGTTGATTAAGGCTCTTGGAAAGGTTGCAAGTATATGACCAAGCCAACCAAATCGCCTTTTCTTGGCAATAGTTGTGACCATGGGTTGCCATGTCCTACACCCTATTTTATCGTTTTTCACAATGTCGAAAACCACCCCAAGTCAAAAATTAAAAAAGGCGATAATTACTAATGAAAAATCAAAGTGATACTTTGAAGTAAGTAAGTAAATTTATTTTCTTGAATGTTTTCCGCAGATACTTGTGGCACATTTTATAAACTTTATATAATGAATTAACTTTGTTAGATTAAATTTTTATTTAATTAATTCGGTAGGTTAAATTGTATAAGTAAACAAGTGGTTAAAACAAAGTTAATTATTTTAAGTTTAGTAAATTTCTATTAAAAAATCCGTTTTTTTAATGAAAACACCTTATTTGGCTATTTGACATAAAAAAAGAGAGTAGATTTTACATCACTGCAAGGCATTGGTAATAAAATACAAAAATGTTCTTTGTTTTTATCGTCTTAATATTCACCTTTCTTCGAAAATGCACTTATTATTATGATTGCTATACTGATCGTGATAAAATTGAGAGGTTTCGATATAAAGAATTCAGATTTAATATCACGAAGTGGTTAGATATGATCACAATAGACGGGAAATACCAGAGATCTGTCTTGTGGTTTTAGTCTGTGTACAATTTTAGCAGTAGTAAGACGCAGCCTTCTGTTCTGCTGGATATAGGCCTCTTCCGTATCCTTCCATTTCCTTCGGTCGCACAGTGATTCACCCAGAACAAGCTAGGTGGACAAAAACATTTTATTCTACGATTTGATTGTTCTGGTATTGATCAATATTATTTCATTGATTTTTCGAATAATTATGCATTGTTTGATAATTCTGAAGCTTTGGGAATATTTTAATTTAAAAAAACTTAAGGACGAAATAAAAAAAAGTATTTAAAAAAAACAGTATTGTTATAATAAGAAAATACATAATATACACAATTAATACAAACCCTCATCCGCACCCCAATGGTGCATAGGGCACTGCATCATACAAACGCAGTGTTATCTTGATCGTTAACACACGAAGGAAATGTGATCAGCCCTCCGCTTCAGGTACCAGTCCAGGGTAATATGGAATAAATATTCGAGTGAAAAATCACTTTTATTTATTTGACCCCCCTGGGAATCGAACCCGGGACCTCCAGAACGGTAGCCGAGCGTGCTGACCATTAAACTACGGAGGCGGATACACAATTAAACACATCATTAATTATACAAATAAATTTACTCTTAATACTATACAATCAACTTGTGAGGGCCTCCGATAGTCACACATCAATGGCATTTTATGACCAAAATCGCGTTAGTTCTTAAATAATGATTAAACAAAAAATTTAACCTGGGGTAGGCAAATAATTATTTCCCTATATTATTGTAGAATTATAGCAATTTTTATCATAAAATGCGATTAAACTGTCGCTGTCAGAAGCCCCCTTTAGTTATTGTTTTTGTACCTATATACTTTACGGAAATAATTTAGATTACAGAAATAAACATAGAATAACATTAATAAATAATACACAAGACTAATAATCATTATCACGACTCATCATCAATCTCACAATCAGAGGAATCAGATATTAAATAATCACCATCGTTACATGGATGAAAGTTATTTGCCACCTGATGTTCTGCTATTGAAGGCAGGACGATTAAATTCAGAACTTCCAACGGTAATTTATCGGTTCTCTTTCTAGGTACTTCTCTGAGTGAGTTAATTACAGAATCGGATGTTTTCAAAAGCATATTCAATAAATCTGTATTCGTGGAAGTACGTGACAGTTTCCTAGTATGGTGCTCGCGGAATCTACGACAATCTTTATTTCGGGCCTCTTGAGATTCTTCCGAGAGCTCCCCGACTGGAAGAATGAATGTTTTAAAAACCACCGTACTGTGTACTAGACTTGAGGCTGACTTCCTCCAGATGATGAAGAAGCGCAGGGATGATGCATTTTTATATTAAATTTTACATCTACGCCCTCTAACCAATTTTTATTTTTGTTTAAAAAATGGTCCGTCTTCATATAAGCTGCAGCCCACTTTTCAGAGAATTTTGACGAAACACTTTAAAATTTTATCAGTAAATGCTTCTTTGAATCAAAAATCATATCCGTAACACTAAAATTTATAATAATAAAATCCATCAGACGAAAATTTCGTTCTTCTTTCGCATGTTTCCGCCATTCTTCAAATACTTCTAATTTCGAGAGAGAGCACTCACGATCTGAAAAAAATAAATAAATGAAAATTGCTACTATATGTCTTATAAAAATTATATATCGTTGTATAGCTAATGAATGTAGCTACATAATATCAAAAAATTAGCCTGGATATATCTGGGGACAAAAAGATGCATACGTTCAAAAATTTAAAACGAAAAAAAAAATTACAATTTTTACGTAGTTTTTCAAACTCTATCATAACTCATATTGTCGTGCATTTGAACCAAATTTAAAATAAAATAAAAAAATTCATACCCTCTTAAGTAAAATCCATTACAGCAATAGTAATATTCTTCACTTCAAGTCTTGTAAGATGTTATTGAAAGCACTGCAAAATAGCAACTAAATTGTTTACAAAAAAGGAATAACCTTATCACTTCATTTCAACCGCTTATGACTCATCGTTCTGGAATATTTGCCATAATAATTACCTGGATTTGTGACTAATGGGGGGTTGTTATTATCATGTTATCATCAATAAGTCGATTCATTGAATTGACTTTTGTCTTGCTGGCTTGTTCTGGGCGAATCACTGTGGGTCGGTTGCTGCTTGCAGCCAGTTCCTACCCCCCACAGCGGCTATGTCATCTCTTTGGGGTCTTCCGACGCCTCTTTTATTCTCACAAAGTCTACATCTTTAAAAAAATTGGGGTCATCTTGTGGGGTCTTGTCTTGCAGTATGTCCCGCCCATTGCCACCTCTCAGTATCAGCAACAACATAAAGAGATGCAACTTCTAACGCCAAGTCCAAAAACTAACTAACTAACCATCACGCTGCTTCCCCGCAGAGGTAGGCAGAAAGAACACAACGCCACACCACTCTGTCTTTGCAAACATTCTTCGCTTCTTCCAAGTTCATGCATCTCCCCATACGCAACTGCCGATTATTTCGACTCCTAACCTAACCTGACCGCTTTCAAGTATTTGACATATTGGATCAAGCCAAGTTTTTCACGGTCTTCCTCTGCTCTTCTTTCCAACTACATGAATTTGTTTTACCGCTCTTTTCTCCGATTCAAGTCCGTTTTTTTTAAAGAATGTGTTTTGGATTATTTTTTGTTTTTTAGAATATATATATGGAAAATATATTTTTATAATTTTTAACTCCTTACCTTTCAATAACTCTTTTCTTTTCTAAACCATTTAATTATTTCAAAGAAAAACATATTTGTTGAATGCAATAGAAAACAATCAATTACGTAAAATGTTAGCTGGATATAGAAAATATTTAGTTGCGACTCAACGAGTATGGGGCCTTAACGCCAATTCCTCTATTGCAATAAGCTGGTTTGACTTTCCTCATCCCTCCGTAGAGGATGGTCCCTCGGGTGGCCGAGATCGCCTTGTGCGGTTGGCACGTCACGCGGACGAGATAAGGCGTTTGAAAGTTGATGGACCGATTTCGGCCGAACCGGAGCCGAGAGCAGATGCGGGAGATACCGGACAAAAATTCGATCTCAATCTCGCAGGAATGCGAGAGTAGCGGAATACTTTGTGCACGATCTCCGGACGCACTTGCCGAGACTCGGTACAGGTTTCGTCTAGCGTCGTTGAGAGAAAAACGAACGGAGAGCCCTTGAATACCTCGCAGTAATAAACGATATTTTATATTAACCAGGTAGAGTTGTCGCCAGTTAAGAATGCCAATCTCTCATAGGGTGACCGTGGTGATAATTTTTATAAATATATTAGAATTTATTTTTTACCATAATTCACTCTAAGTTTTGATTTGAACATTGGCACCAGGATAATAATTCAACAGTGTAATAGACGTATGATTTTTAGTCGGAGAGATGCGTTTAATGTAAAAACGCAGATGATATAAGTACAGATTCAGGGCAAAGGAACATTTAAACAAAATATTTCAGTTTATAAGCTTTACTATGAATAAATTATGAATATCTCAATGTGTAAAAGTTTAGTACAAAAAATATTAAAATAACATTTCACAATATTTGTATTACCTAATATAAGACCCAATGCAGGCCTAACACTTCGCGACAAAGTAGGAAACTCTGAAATAAGAAAAATCTGCGATGTTGAAGATGTTGTGCGATGGGGAAGAGAAAGAAGACGTTTCTGGATAAATCGTGATGGAAGAGAGAGTTCGGATCGAGTGGTGAGGATAGCAGCGGATAGCACCGTAAGAGGTAGCAGACTCCCAGGAAGACCACCTAAACGATGGAGAGATAGCTGATCTTCCACTGGTTGTCCAGTCAAAGCCCTTCCTTGTCCCAACTTCGAAAATCAGACATGGTCACTGTATACAAACAGACGTGCGGCCAATCGAAACGCGTGATTTTACTTCTACATTTACACGCTTGCATATAACGCAAATGATTTCTCGAGTGTTAGTTTGGCATTCTTATGTGGCGACCAGTATACCCACCGCTAGCGCTATACGGGCGCGGAGTTACCGAATTCCAAGCATTACGATACCGCCTCTGATCGTGGATAATAAATCTTGTCACTATTTATGTACATATTTGGAATGAATTAACCAAAACCAAAAACGTATTTTAAATAGCGGAACATAATTTAATCCTCGTTATTCATTCGACTAGTTTACTGAAAGATTGCCCATTTAAGGCGGGATATTCGATAGCCCGCAACATAATTTCCTTTAAACCCAAGTAACATGAATTAAATATTAAATAATTTATTGTTTAAAACACCGTTTTTCTATTTGAAAACAAAGTTTTTCTTTGAAATAAATATATGGTTTTGATTTTTTTTAAAAAAAGACTTAAAGGCAAGGAAGGAGTATAAAAAACTATGAAAAAAATATTTTTATCAATAAATGTTTAAAACAAAAATAATTAATGACACATATATATATATATATATATATATATATATATATATATATATATATATATATATATATGTGTCATTAATTAAATTTTTTTATAATTGTATTTTTTTCCTTGCACAGCCGGTCGCTTACTGAGTTCTTTGTTTGCAAATACCCCTGTAAGGAAAACGGTTTAACGCAATAACATGTCTGATGACAAAAAAATGTTACAAATCTGTTACAAATCAAGACATACTGAGATTTTTACCATACATAATATCATTAAACGTTATATATTTTAGAAGGTTATTTAAAATCAAATTGTAAGCTATATTAATTTCCTGTGACGTTGACTACCAGCTGTTCCCCTAACACTTAAAATATATTGGAGGGGACAGTGGTCAGGTTAACCTCGTATGAAAGATTTATTATTCTTTTCGCATTCATTTGTTCCGCGTAAGTACACCATTTTTTCTTGTTTGTATTCGCCATCAGTACATCTGACCACACCTGTAGGTACACCACGGGTCTCATCTGTTTGATTCGGACCTCTTCTAGTAAGTGCTTCATAATCAGGCTCGGTTTTTCTTGAAATTTTGCTGGCTGAATTTGGCTGGCTTTCTCGAGTTTCGAATCCATTTGTTGCAGAATAACAGTAGGAAGTAAAAATTTTACTCTTATAACAATTTATCGGCCCGGCTCTAAGGCACCGACTACTAATTTTTTTTCAGAAATAAAATCCCTGTTAGAATGGGCGGTTACTCGCACAGAATTATTAATTATAACTGGAGATATAAATATTCGTTTCGACCGTGAAACAGATTCAGCGACCAAACGCTTTAATGTACTTCTGAGTGATTTTGATTGTCTTCAAGAAGTAAATACCTCAACTCATAACGCAGGGGGTATATTGGATGTTATAATACGACGCAAATGTGATGAACATATTGCAGTCAATGTAACAGACATCGGACTGTCAGATCACAAACTAGTACATGGCGAAATCAATATCGGCAAACCCACCCCTATCTACAGATCCTTCACATCACGGTCGTGGAGGAAACTAGATATTAATAAATTTAAGACCGATATCTCGAACTCCTTAATTGGTCTGGATACTGATCGTAGTTCCAAGAATGTCGACCAGCTGGCTGATTTGTACAATGGTGTACTTTTCAGCTTGATAGACAAACATGCGCCTTTAACCACGAAAACCGTTCGTAAAAGGAAATCAGATGCATGGTTTGACGAGGAATGTCGACATGGAAAACAAAAACTACGGCGTTTTGAGCGTAAATATAGAAAGACGCTATTAGTTTCAGATCGCTTAAAGTGGCTCGAAGCACAAACCACTAATAGATTTTTGATTCAATCAAAACAATCTGCATATTGGTGTTCGAGAATTAGAGAACATAGGTCGTCTCCGAAACTCCTGTGGCAAAGTCTGCAATCTGTCCGCGGAGATTGTGAACTTAAAATCAACACACAAGCCACTGCTTCCGAATTCGCTATTTTTTTCAAAAATAAAATCGAAAATATTCGGAAAGCAACATCATTGGTTAAAAATCCAACAATTTCCTGTAATGCCTTGCAGTATCTGAAAATTTTCGAGTCCACAAATATAAGTGAGGTAACAAAACTTATTAATGCTTTGCCCAATAAACAGTGTTTACTGGACCCACTACCTACATGGCTTTTGAAAGAATGTGTTAACGAGATTGCTCCATTTATAAGAGATCTTATAAACATGTCTCTGGAGAAAAGCATTGTTCCAAGGGCCATGAAAAAGGCAAACGTTACACCACTAATAAAAAATTCTCAGATGGACTCCGAGGACCTTTCAAGCTACCGCCCAATTTCCAACCTTCCTGTCATATCAAAAATAATAGAGAAAATTGTTGCCTATAGACTGACAACGTATGTTGAAAATAGCAAGTTGTTTTCAGAGAGGCAATCGGCATACAGGCGATACCACTCTACAGAGACAGGCGTAGTGAGAGTACTGTCTGATATAATAACTGCTGTGGATGCTGGTGACCTTGTTTTGGTTTCCTTTTTGGATATGAGTGCTGCTTTCGACACGGTTGATCACAATATTCTGCTGGAACGCTTGAGGAAGACATACGGCATCTGTGATAAAGCACTTGCATGGTTTTGCTCATACCTTCGAGAACGTGAATATTCAGTCATTTTTCAAAAAGTTAAATCCCCTTATCATTCCGTCTCTACTGGTGTACCCCAGGGATCAGTCCTAGGTCCTCTTCTATACCTTCTATATACGAAAGACATAGAAAATATTATAAAGTCACACGGATTGTGGTCTCACTGCTATGCGGATGACACTCAAATTTATTTTTATTGTAGGCCGGAGGAAAAATATAAACTTGTTGACTCTATTAATAAGTGCATTGAGAGAATAGGAGAATGGATGGCTGAAAACAGACTGACGTTAAACCCGTCCAAAACGGAACATCTCTGGATAGCCACACCTAAACGACAGAATTTGATTGATAACACGACACCACTCAATCCAAAGAGTACCACTACACCGGCCGTCAAACTGCTCGGCGTGTTCTTAGATTCTGATCTCTCCCTTGAGACTCAAATTAGCAAAACAACAAGTACATGTTTTTATCAGCTAAGGCAAATTAAAAGCATTCGCAAGAATCTGCCAGTTGATGCTGCCCGTCAATTAATAAATGCGTTTGTAATATCGAGAGTAGATTATTGTAACGGTATATACACGGGTCTACCAAACAATAAAATGACTCGACTGCAATCAGTGTTAAACGCAGCAGCGAGACTAATTTTTGGAATTTCTAAATTCAGTCACATCACCCCACTACTTCACAAACTCCACTGGTTACGCTTTCCAGAAAGGGTTGAGTATAAACTCTGCCTACTCATGTATAAATCAATACACAATATGGCTCCAGAGTATCTTAAGGAGCTGTGTATTCCAGATGAATTGGTTGATAGACGTCTCACGCTTCGATCGGCTACAACATCTGCAATGGGCAAAGTTATCTTACCAGCTCGCAAGCAACGCACTAAATTTGGCGAGCGTGCCTTTGCTGTTGCAGGACCGACGGCGTGGAATGCTCTTCCACCAATGGTTAGAAATAGTGAGAGTGAGATGATCTTTAGAAAAAGACTAAAAACACATTTGTTTTCTAAATCATTTCCATCATAATATTTTCCCCAATTCATTCACCGTGAAGCGCCCTTGAGGTATTTTTTTACGAAAATGGCGCTATATAAGTTATCCAATTTTATTATTATTATTATTAAGTGATCACTTTATGCACTTGTGTAACGTTCGCCATTCTGACCATTATTGAACACACATATTGCTCATTCCACTACTTCAAAAGCTTTCCATGGCTTTGAAATTAAGTTGGAAATACTCTTTTGTGGTACGGTTAAATCAAAATCTTAAGTTAAAGATCATGTGCTGAATTTCTTATTCAAGAAAATATTACTTTAAGCTAAAATTTTATGAAATTACGACTTTAATATGACTAAAGAATTCATATTAGGAAATGTCGTACTATAGAAATATTGATACTCAATAACAAAGCACAAAATCAACTTGTTCTTCTCCATAGAACACTTTCAGCGTGTGTATAAAAACAAAAACATAAACACCGTGTCGCATGACGGCATGTTTTATTTTAATTTGTCGATTTCTTAAAATGGTCGATTAATTCCGCCATATTCATATTCAGCTAACGACAAATTAATTTTAATTTCGACCTAGGAATCCTCGAGAGGCATTAAAAAATTAAACAGAGATGAAAAAAAAATCTCAACAAGGCCGCCGAGAACAACACGCTGTTCGCCGCGACGGATCGCCATTCATAAAACCTATCTCTGTTTATAGCTAAACAAAAAATCGAATAAACTATTTTTTTTGTACCACCGATATATTTTATTAATACTACCTAGCTAAGGTAAGCAACATCTTTTTACGACATGAAGATAACACCGCAGCTGAACCAAATCGATATAAGTGGTGTATAATTAATTACTCGCATCGTTATGGTATTCAGAAAACAACCCTCAAATTTCTGGGGCAGAGAATATCGACTATATAATAGGAATAAATAATTATTCATGCTACCCCAACTATAAGAGTGCGGAAGAAGGCACCGAAGAGTGGATAATGTGAAAGTGTGGAATGTCCTAATTTCGGTCGGTTTAATGTTTGCGCGTCCAAATAGTCTATTTCCTCAAGTTGGACACACGGCGGCTTGTTTATTATGACGAATGCATTCCGTGTTCACCAAACACGCCACGCACATATTCCATTGTTTTCGAAGCAAAGCATCCAAGAATTTCCATATGGTGCCAGTTTTTTTTTCCACAAATGCAACGGCTTATCCTACATCCGTATCAATGACCCGAGAGTGATGTTATTAATCACTGCAGTTTAGGTCAATTTCAGATGGCGAGCGAAAGATTTATGCTTTTGACCGTACGGATGATATTCTTTCTTACTAACGACGAATAGTTTACAGATTACGTTATATAGATACTTCTAGTATATTATACTTATTTTAATCGTGCCACACCACACTGAAGGTGAGCAATCATCAAAGCAGTTTTTACTTTGTCTTCAGCAACTCTAAAGAGCTACTTAATGCTGCAGGAACTGCTCTCTCAAGATTGGATATATCTACTTCCTTAACTGCGCTTGCATTCGACTTAGTCTCAAAATATAATACGTATTATTTCCCATTTCAAACCCCCCATAAACTAGCCGAAGTACTATACTCTTCTTTCTGCATAGTGTCTAAATATCTCCCTCTTTTTTTATGAGTCTTAAAATAGTGAATTTGGTCTTAAAAAAGTAAATATAGTAACCAAAAAAAAGAAATTCAACGAAGAAAGAGTAAAAATTACGTTTGCGGGCCGATCTATTATTGAACAATCGTATAACTAAATACGAAGCAAATTATTATTCGAAATTGTATAGCAATCGTCTATAGGTATTCGGCTAAACGCGAAAAATTTCTTAAGAATCCAAAGGAGGTAACAAGAGTCCAACAAGGACTTGCAGGAACTCGAGGCATCACTGATCTTTTCCATAAGAAGCAGCGAGGGCAGAGGTATCTCTTTGACAGCTAGCAACAACGAACAACTCGCAGGAAAGCGAATGTTCGCTCGTTATTTTCTTTCGGCACCGAGTAAGGGCACTGCATATGTCCTGAAGCAGTAACCCGAAGCTGCGATGATACGAGGCAGCCTTCTCTCTTCCGTCGGCAAGTCGGCATCCGAGGACGGTGGCGGTGGTTTCCCTGTAGCGGCTGGCGACTCGCAGGAAGCCCAAGGCCGTAATGACATAAGCGCTGCCTTCTCTCTCTTCTCGTGGCACCCAGTGGGGCCCCGCTGTCTGGCGCGCAATTTTTTTCCCGTTTGCCGTTTATTTCCGCCTTCGTCACTATAGCCCGCCCCATACGGAAACGGCCAAATCTCATACGCAAACCAGCCGAATAGTTTAAGAGAAAAAACCCGCGAAATTCGCCGACTCGCCGTACGTACGCGCTTCTCTTTTTACGAAGTGGATCGTCTTGCTAGCGAACAGCCGAATTAATTATTTATAGCGTCTATTTGGGCCTTGAAGGCGAGCCGTATCGCGTGAACTCATATCTGCCAGACGATTAAAGTACAAAAAAAGTCCACTCGCTCCCGAGAGACTGCGGAGTGCACCGCCTCGAGACGTCGGCATTTTTTATGAAGTGGTCTCGATATATCCAGGTCGCTGGATATCTCGTATGAGGTCAAGTTTCGGCGGCTCTTGTTAAAACTCGAGGGTGATTAGGCGATGAGGGCTTTATTAAACCGATTTCCAGTAACGTCGAAATACAAAGGTTAATTTGTATCGCCGGTTAAACATTCGCCAGTGTAAACGGCTCTCGATGCACACGACGGTCATTAGCCTAGCGGCCTAGCCGAATCCCGACAGCCGGATCGCCAGCTATACTCCGCACTCCGCACTCCAGCCTCGACTCGGAGACCATTAAGGGTGACGAGTGTGTCCTACTAGACAAATTAGACAATTCGCATTCCACCGTTTATAATTGACGACATCCTCGAGCCGAGAAGTAGATCGCTCGCACGGTGGCCGGTAGAATGTAAGATCTAGACTACGTAACAGAACGGTAAACAAATAACATGACATTCCTGAAATTGTGAGGCAACGGAGCTAGCCTCGGCGACCGAAACTGTTGGAAAACACAACAACGGACAACGAAGCAAAAATACGCACACCTTCTTCTTCATCAATATATATTTTATTCGTTATACATTGCACAAAGAAATATTTGTAAAATATAATATCATTATCTACGATAAAAAAATATTATGTAGAGAACACTCACAATATTGCCATATAACATAATATCACCCATTTACAAAAAAGGGGAAAAGTACCACAACCTTTTGATAATTCACAAAATCAAAATATGATAAAATTACAAATATTACTTATAAGGGGCGATAAATCTAACCACAAGCTATAACATTCGAATAATTCATACAAGTCTAGAAGAAAATAACACATGCAAAATATACAAGCACGTCATCCATACAACAAATCCCGGCATAGGAATAAGTAATGTGACAATTGTTTGAAGCTAAAGACATAGAGTCCCATGGACTACAATATTTAGCTTAGATGAGAAGACGGTAATGTATATTTTTTTCGTAATCAGCGTAGACCTATGTGAGGAAAATGGTATTGAAGTAAAATACTACTACTATTACTACCATAACGATACCATACTTCTCTCCTACTATACTTCTCCCCTGGGGTAGGCAGAGAGGATGAAACGCTACACTCTTCTGTCCAGACATAAGCTACTCATTTCCTTCACATCCATACAACTAGTAATACATGCTGCCATCGGATTACGCAAACTTTTGACACCACCAGATGTTAGATTCTGATTGATCCGATCGTGTCAAGTCTTTTTTGGCCGTCCTCGTTCTGTTCTCCCGCTCACATTCGCCACATATATTTTCTTAGTCATTTTGTCGTTATTCATTCGCTCGACATGTCCATACCACCTTAGAGAAATCTTCTTAATCTATTCCTTGCACTCCTTTCTTTGAGGAAAAAATTGGCATTCAAAAAAAGGTACAGGTGTGTGGAGATGATACGAATAAAATCAATAAGATAGATATTCAGCCTTAAGTTCTCATTAGTGTATAGGAGTAGGTATCTCACAAGCACGTCACGTGTGTATGAGAATACTTGGAATAATTGTTCACACGCATGCGCACACGTGCACGGAGGCAGTATGGTTAAACAAACAAGTCGGTAAAGCGTAATGCCCCTCCCAGCAACCTCACTATCGCAAGCGCTTCTCGTCACTTTCATCGGTCAAATATTGTGCATCCTATTGTGATCGTAGATGACATACCGGCACATGTACACAAAAGAAGAAGTCAATAATTGTTTAC
This sequence comes from Brachycentrus maculatus, assembly GCF_059751285.1. Lineage (NCBI taxonomy): Eukaryota > Metazoa > Arthropoda > Insecta > Trichoptera > Brachycentridae > Brachycentrus > Brachycentrus maculatus. The sequence continues at coordinate 1,058,765 of NW_028281023.1, read as the reverse complement.
AATAAATATATGCTAGAACACAAAACATTTTTTTGACATCACACCATACATCGGTGGTGTAATAATCTGTCAAATTGTTCATTTCCTGAGTTTATTCCACAAAATGTCTAAAATAGTGTATTCTATAATCTGGCTAAATGATATAGCTGTAGTTGCAATACTTATTTCGTTTTATTAAGATATGTGCATATAAAAGTACATAAAACAAATGAGTTATTTAATTTCACAAGTTTGTTTTTGCTCTCCTGTAAAATTTGGTCTGAGACAGATATACCCCTTTGCCTTTACACTCGACATCGACATATACAAAGAAGAATATGGAAGTCTGGGCATTTACGGGGCTTATGGCCTGTTTAAGTAATCACTTTACACATGTGTAACATTCACCAATTCTACCCATGATTGACAACCACACTACTCAAATTCGTTCTATATATCCACACATATATAAATATAATTTTTCTGAAATGAACATTTCAGAAATGAAGACTGTTGATGAATTAGAAGATGTCGTTAGGTGGGGAAGGCAACGAAGGAGACAATGGCATGCGCATGTGATGAGAATGAAATCATACAGACTCCCCCACATTGCACTGTACGGCCAACCCCAAGGCAGACGACTCCCGGGCAAACCACCAAAGAGATTGATCGGCAGCTGGGAATCGACATCGCAGGAGGCTAATCCTTATTAAAAACAGGCCACAAGGCTTACACCTAGAAGAAGAAGAACACTTTCCATTCCTGGCCATAATACATCATTCTTCAGTAATTCTTTCTCTCTCAAGCGGCCAGACTGTGGAATGAAAAAATGTACCTTCTCTTATAACTTTTAAGAAACGTCTGAGACATTACTATCTATCATTAGATTCCTAACTGTCCATTAAACCTCCTCCTCCCTTAGTTTTTCCCTCTACCTCCTTCCCTAAACTCCCTTTTTCCTTTGCCTTCCTTATTATCATCAATATGTAATTTATGTTTTATTTAAATGTTCAAGTACCATCTACCCTCTGATTGCAAACAGCTATATATGTTATCAAACGTTTTGACCAATATCACTTGTCTGTTTTGGGTTGGTTGGAATATATTGCTTTTTAGCAATAAGCCCGCCAATGTACTTATTTCTTTTCTGTACATGAAGTTTAAATAAATAAAGAAGAAGATAAAAAAACTGATATGTGGTTGGTTTAAAATAGCTGTGAGAGTCGTCGGCTATCCAAACTTAAAATACAGTAAGGGACATTTTTTTTGTAGTGCGTTTTTTTTGCATATTTAGACTAAGTAGAATCTACTAAATTATGTTTTATTTAAATGTTCAAGTACGATCTACCCTCGGATTGCAAACAGCTATATATGTTATCAAACGTTTTGACCAATATCAATGTCTGTTTTGGGTTGGTTGGAATATATTGCTTTTTAGCAATAAGCCCGCTAATGTACTTATTTCTTTTCTGTACATGAAGTTTAAATAAATAAAGAAGAAGATAAAAAAAACTGATATGTGGTTGGTTTAAAATAGCTGTGAGAGTCGTCGGCTATCCAAACCTAAAACCACAGTAAGGGACATTTTTTGTAGTACGTTTTTTTTTGTAGTTCGTTTTTTTGCATTTTTGGACTAAGTAGAATCTACTTAGTCCATAAATACAAAAAAAAGTCCCTTACTGGGTTTTGAGTTTGGACAGCCGTCGTGCTCCGAAGGGCTACTCGTTTACCGGCGGTCATTGTAGATTGACCCGCGAGTGGCGGCATGCGGCACGTGGCGGCTCCACCTGCCGCCGACTGCAAGCCGGATGCGAGGCGCATTTCATCCTACAGGTGTTCCGGAGGCCTCGGAACCAGTTCTTCTCTTCCTCGTTTGCCTTTTTTTACGCACACCCCTAATTAATTACTACCAAATGACAGGCTAAAAAGCCACGCAGGCGCGTGAACCGGGTCACTAATGCGGGGCATTATTTTTTTGTGTAAACATCTAATAGACCAGAGGTCGGCAGGAGCGGCTCGCGAGCCGAATGCGGCTCTTTCCCTAGACATTTGCGGTTCTTCACCTTCTTCGGACATAAACTCCGATTTCACCTTATCTCAAGCAACCTTTTAACTTAAAAAGACCCGGTGAATTGCCTCTATCTGTGAAAATAGTGCAAGACAGAATTTCTAAAATATCTTAGAATGCAACAGAGCAGCAAGTTGAAGACACTCAGCTAGTTTCCGCAATATTCATTTTCATTGATGATTCGTGTGATATTAGTTATACAGCACAAGTAAAGGGTTAAAATATCTACCTCTACATACTCATATGTACCTACTGTGTCACGAGCTTGATTAATATATCTAAGAATTCCAAAATTTGAGTAGTGTGGTTGTCAATCATGGGTAGAATGGTGAATGTCACAAGTGAATAAATTGAAACACCCTATGATAGGTTATAAGCCCTGTACCAGTACCCAGACTTCTATTTTCTTCTTCATCTATGTTGAGATGTCAAAATTTAAATCGTACTTTCATTAGCTAAGAATAATCCCTTCTAAACATACACACGGAAATACAAGAATGTATTTTTCCACGTGGCGTAAGTATTAATGTGCCTAATGTACAAAATATGTGTGTATTTTTGTCTGCCTACGCAGTGTAGGTACTGGTCAGCACGCTCGGCTACCGTACTGGAGAACCCGGGTTCGATTCCCAGGGTGGGGGTTCCCCCCCCTGGGATAATAAAATAAATAAATAAATATAAATGATTTTTCACTCTAATATTTATTTAATAAAACCCTGAACTGGTATCTGAAGCGGAGGGCTGATCATCCTACCTTCAAGCCGTTACGATCAAGATGACACTGCGTTTATGTGATGCAGTGCCCTATGCACAATCGGGTGCAGGTAAGGGTTTTAAAGAAGTTTTCGAAGATATATGTGTAGTTATAGTAATAATGTTGACGCGACATAACATATTAAAAAAAAAAAAGTTTTATGGGGAGAAAGCTTGTTATTTTTTACAATCCGATGATAATTTCACTAAATCACTCCATCACATCAAGTGGTTATATCATGCTCAGTGAGGACACATTCTTTTAATTTGTAATTATGTGTTTGATGAAACATTAATTTAAAAAAAAAACTTAAAAATAAATCCTAATTAAAAAAATATTAATCTTTCGATCAACATTTTTCTGAATTTTAACGCGATAAATTGCTAACGTCAATCTCAATAACTTATCTTAAAAACTGTTGTTACGCATATTTCGCATCATTTTCAACTGTTTGAAAATGACGGGAAATGTATCGAAACACGTGTCGAAGTAGATTGTAACAAATAGTGGTAGTTGGTTACAAAGTAAAACTTAAATTAATAATGGATAGATATTAGCACTAAGTGACTGTCGAATGAATAAATAAAAGTTTTTGTTTCAAACGATCCATTTTTTAAAAATACAAAATAGTTGGAAAAATATGAAAGCCTAAAATACGATTGTGTCGTAACAATCGGCGGGTATGTATGAGGAGATGCATGAACGTGGAAGAGGCGAAGAATGTTTGCAAGGACAGAGTGGTGTGGCGCTCTATTTTCTCTGCCTACCCCTGCGGGGAAGCGCGTGATGGTTAGTTAGTTAGTTACTTTTTAAATCCAAATAATATTCAAGATTAAAATTTTTGCTTAAAACACCGTTTTTGACTGAATTTTTATTTATTTTTTCGAAATTAATATATGGTTTTAAAAAGAAAAGACTTTATTAAAAGTTAAGGAGTGTGTGTAGAAGAAAATATGAAAATATTTTTTCAATATATATTTAAAAAAAAATAAATTCCAAATTCCATATTCTGAAAGAAAAATTGTGCCCGGAGACACATCTGGCCCCTAGCGGGGCCGGTCGCGTCCTGAATTTGTACGTTTGAGATCTCAGCCTTAATAAGTTTGACAAATCGTTTTGACTAGGTAACTAATAGGTAGGGAAAGGTTTAGAATCGCCGGTATGGTGTGCGTATGTCAAATAAAAATTAATTGTAAACTGTTAAGAGAACGCCGACCCGAGATGGCCGTCGTGGAGAGTAGAACCTGAATCTGACGGAAATAATGAGATAACCTATCGACTGGCGGCTGGATAAGGTGAAATTTCCCTCATGACCTCATCTCGATCGTTAATTCGCCTCATATTTATATAATAATGTAACCGAAAGTCGAAGGACCTCTTAGACTTTATAGTTATAATAAAATAACTATAAAGTTTTTCCACGTATATTTTATTTGTCCAGTGATCGGGTTTCGTCATTACCGACATCATCAGATTGATGTCTGTGATGACGAAACCCGGTCGCTGGTCAAATAAAATATATGTGGAAAAAACTAAATATTGTAGTTATTTTCGTATATAAAATGCAGTTCTACCAAGAGATGTCAGTAAAAAACTTAAAATGTTATTATTTCATTATATTTTATTATTCTGTCGTACTTTATGATGAGCACATTATTATAAAAGCCTTCTGGGCGTTAATAAATAAATACTAAAACGCGTCGAACGAAAGAGCGTATTTTTACGGTGCAAGTCAAATAAACATTTTTGGGCGTTTCAGAATGTGCTTTAAGGAAAACGGTGTACACGAATACGTGGTCGTGCTAAGGAAACATCAATTATTTAATTCAAGCACAAATAGTGCGCATTAAGCGCGTCTATCGTGCGCCCATTTCCATATGAACATGTGTAAAGGGACGCGTAATGAGTCCAGCCAGAGACGAACAACAAAGGGCCCCGCTGCAATGTGTTATGATTTCATGCAAACGGCTCTTTGAAATTGCTAGGTAACACTTTTACGACCGGAATATTACTACGTTGATCGCTGACAAACAGAAAAAAACAATATAATTAGTTTCCTCATATAATAATGGTCATGCGCGTGTAGCGTACGCTATTATTTACGTTTCAGTTAAACCCTTTGCGACCTGTAAACTCTCATTTTAACATTAATTTGTTAACAATTTGAAATTACCGAAAAATATATCCGATCGAGAGCAAACGGCTAATCATGTTCCCTTTACATCATAAACGATCAAGTCAATACTGCATCGACCCGATGCAGTGCCTTATACACCATTCGGGTGCGGGAAGTGGGTCAAAGAAATAAAATAAGTTAGTGGGTGTCAATCGATCCAAAATTAATGGAAAAACTTTGACACATAGCCATCGATAACAATAGCATCATCGATAAAACTAATGGTCACCAAAAAAGTATATTAAATAAAGTTAAATATAAACTCGGTACCCACCCACAACCTCATATAATAAAAAAGAATAAAAATTGTATAAAAAATATGAGTTCAACTTTCTAAACTTAACAAAATTCAACTAACAAAATTAACAAAATTCTAAACATAGTATTAGATACGCAAATTTGTGGTTTTAAAATGTTATAAAGTAGTTTTTAATTGATTTAGCATTAGATTTGAGGAATAAAAATAAAACACTTGTTTAAGACAACCTTTTAAATGTAAAATTACTTGTTTCGAGATCTACGGATGTTCTCGTTAACAGGTGAAAATACAATAACTGTTTGTGTTTACACAAATACACTCATAAAAGTGGTCTTAAGCAAGTGTTATTTTTTTATATTGAAAAAAAGCATTCATCAAAAACATTCAATGAACCACAAAACTTATGACATAAATATTTTCTAAATAACTTATATACTTGTGTTAATATATAAATGCAAAACAAGGTTATTATTATCGACAACAACGTAGGTACAATCATTAAGGATTTTTACTGAAAAAAAAGTTTTTTTTTAAATATAAACAGGTATAATATTATACGTGAATTAGGTAAATACATTACTAAAACTTTAATAAAATAAAAATATATTTCAATCGCAAAAAAACTGAAAAACCACAGAGCACTCGTGCCAAAGAATTCGATCAAATAATAGTTTTTTGTCGTATCTACAACAAATTACGTAAGAATGACACTGTTTACATTTTTTTCGTCAGATTTCTCATATTGTAAATAAGCCGAAAATTGTGTTTTTGTAGAGAAACCGCAGAGCGAGCAGACCACTAAAAGGATTTGATTAAATTAGTGCGAAGAAATATCGCGAATGTTTGCGGCGACCACGTGCCCAGACCGCAACGCCGACGCCTGCCGACGGAGGATTCGCAATCGGCACAGCACCGGAGATGAGAAAATAGCAAGTTTAGAAGTGACATCTATGAAAATGTATAGAAAAGCAGCTGTGCTTATTCTTTCCATGTTGGAATTTGCCAACCACTGCTTCCTGCGCACGAGGACATTTTCCAGCATCCAAACAAGAGGACTTTAGTCTAGAAATTCCATCTGCACAATTAACAATCCATGTAAGGATACTAAGCTATATATATACATATATAAATATATATTTAAAAAAAATATTTGTTAGTTACCTTAGAAAAATTTCCTTGCCTATTACGTACAAGGATTTAAAGCATACTAAGTTTAAATCCATAAATAGAGATCCCTCACATAGCTCATTTACTTGTCTTATTCGTCTTGTCACATTTTCCAAATAAAACACCGCCAAATCCGTTAGATCCTTATGTCCCATTGCCTCATAAATTTTTGTCAACTGAATACTCTCTTTTGCACATTCTGTTTCCAATTTAAATCTATCCCTCCCAAAAATTTGACATACCCACACCAAACGAGGGACATCCTGTGGTAACGTTCACAAGCAGAATCTTGTCCAATTCAAAAATGGAAGAGGTACCTACTAAGTTCTATTGGAAGTTCATATGGAAGGAGCACGAAGTAAAAAACCACGAACTGGTTACTCTGCAATATCAGGAAGTCAGGAGTTTCCAGGGTTCAACCTCCCGAGGAGACTGTGGACTGCGTTAAATAGGACAAACCTCTCAAAGACGAATGTTTGGATAAGGTAAAAGACCAAGGGAACAGATGTGGCTCAAAGAATCGCGGAACTAAAGTGGAACCGGGCAGTTCAGGTGGCACGTATGTCTGAGGACAGATGGACGAAAAAAGTGCTTGACTGGAGGCCTAGAACAGGAGCAGAAGTGTGGGTAGGCCCCACACAAGATGGTCCGATGACATAAAGAAAGTAACGGGCCTGCACTGGAAGAGAGTCGCGTCCAAGAGAACTGTGGAAGTCCAAAAGGGAGGCCTTTGTTCAATGTCAACGAGTTATTATGTACAGCAAGCGTATTTTTAAAAAAAGGCTACATTCATCCAAGAACAAACCAATGTAAATCGAATGAACTCGTATGAAATGCAGGCTACATTAAACGAAATAAAGTTTCGTACATAAAATGCAATATATATGTCGCTTCAACAAGCTTCTTGCGGCTCCTTCATAATATTCTACGAGCTCATTTTCCATCAAATATTTAGACCATATCCACTTTTAATATTACTTTAAATAAAATTGACTCTTTCATTAATCTTAAGATAAAAATACAATATCATAAAACATAAACTATATACTTTTTTCCACTTCTATTTTATTTGACCAGTGACCGGGATTTATCGTTACCGACATCATCACACACCAGTCTGACCAGTCTTTATTTTACCTCACTCAATCGTTCCACAAATCCCAAACATCTCAACACTCCTTTCTTAATTTCATCGATAGTATTTATAATTAAACATAGTCCAAAATCTATAAAAAATCATGAGAAATGATGAAGCATAGTGTAATAACTTAAATAATAAGTGCACGTTTAAAGGACAGAAATATTACTATTGTGTTGATAATAAACGTAGCAAGTTACTGGCAGTGGCCAGTGACTGGAAGTCACACGTCACTGACTGTGGCTAGTTACTCGGCGATTTACCCTACCACTGGTGATTTGTATGCGCTCTAAGCGCCTCGTATACATATGTAGAAAGCCACTCAAACACTGTGGAATTTCCACATCAATAGTGACCGCTTACTTTCAAAATTAAAAGCGAGGTAACACTGTGATAATCTCATGAACCTACACGGAACGTTGCTTAAGGTTAACAAGGGAATCAGATGCTGAGTACTTGAAGGTACATAACGTTATTAATCTGTTGAATGAAATACATACATACGTACATATATATATATATATATATATATATATATATATATATATATACATATTTATATATATATATATATATATATATATATATATATATATATATATATATATATATATATATATATATATATATATATATATATATATATATATAAATATATATGTATTTATAAACATGGAAAATAATATGGGTGTGCAGCAGTTTTGTGACCCTAAAATGCCAGCCACGCTAAAGGGAAAAGTCTACAAAACAATTATCAGACCGGCACTCCTCTATAACTCTGAATGCTGGAAGATGTGTAACACTATTGTAGGCAACTAGAAACTCCTGAAATGCGAATTAGATGGTCAACTGGAGTGTCCCTTACAGACAAATTAAAGAGTTCACGCATTCGTGGTAGCCTGGGTGTAACGGTCATCAATAGTAAGGTAGAAAAAAGGCAATTGAGATGGTATGGGCTCATAGGATGCAGAAAACCTAAACATACTGTGAATCAGGCAATCGCCATGGATCTTCCTCGAAAGACATCTAAAGGAAGACCAAAAAATTCATAAATGCTACAGAAAGATAACACAATTTGAAGGCATAGCCTAGGTGACGTTGTCCATAATAGAAGGACCTACAATCTGGGACGAGGAGAGCTGACTCCAACAATCTACAAATATGATAAGTTGAAAGCCAGGAAGCCAGGAAGAAGATATATATGGAAAGTAATTAAAGAACTAAAGATTCTCTAAGATAGTTAATTCGTAGCAATTTTATAAATTATTACTAAAATTGAAAAGGCGTCTATAATACATGTTTATTTAAAAAAATATATTTTACTTGAAGTGGGTACCTATTCCTGAAATCATTAAACTGATAATAAAAAAATAATAAATAATTTGGGTTCTATATTTTACATCCAAAATGCTCAAGTTTATCAAACATTATTAATCCTTAACACATATTTATTTAATTTTTTGCTATTCTATAAATCAATTACATTACATTAGTTCTAGGCATATTGGAACAGTGCAGAGTGTATTATTTTTTTAATATTAAATTTAAGTTTTGTACTGCCATTTCTTGGTGGAACTGCATTTAATAGAATGAAATAACAACAATATAGTTTTTTTCCACATAAATTTACGTGGAAAAAACTATATAAATGGTTGATATTTTATTTTATATTCATATTATTTTAGAAATAGTGCCAAATAAAGTCGAGCCAAAGTCGACATCGGAGATGGCGTAATAAATACAATGTCGAGTCACACTCGACATAGGAGTGCCAAGGGTTAAGGTACGTTACGTAAATAGAGACATATTCTCTACCAGCATTGATAACATCACGAACTTAAAGCCAGCCACAAAATCATTAGCCTTCTTTAAAATAAAACAGAAAAAAAACAATAAGGTGGAGTGTTTTTTAGTTGCGGCGGGAAGCGAGCTATTTAGTGTATAAAGGAAGGAGGTGTGTATGATTCCCGATTATCCTTCGCTCCCGATTGTGCGGCCATGCGCTGGAGGGTCACGGCGGCGCATGCGCGCAACATCCGCCGCACCGGTCGCGCTGCATTCCATCCAGCAGGGCTGTCCAACCAAAAATACTCATTTTTAATTAAGTTTTACCAAGTAAATATTACTATTTCTTCAAATCCATTGTGACACGTGTTTTGATGCATTCCGCGTCATTTTCAAACACCGTTTATGAAGTTAATTTAATTGAAGACCAGCATCCCTCCCCCCCGCCATTTGCAGTTGGCCATACGCAATGAAGAGGAGCTCAACAAGCTGCTCTCCACTGCTTTCATCCCTCAGGTAGGCGTCCTGCCAAACATCTTGGCCATGCTCCAGCCCAAGAAAACCAAGTAGAGGACGCAGTACGTCAATTCCTCTTTCCTCCTTCAGACTTAGCCTACTCGACGCTCTGAGACCGATTGACGAGTTTTTTTTTAAAAATCTATCAATCATTATCAAATTTCAATAGTCTTGAATTTTTCACATTAATCTTGTAGCTTAGCTAATTACGATTTTAATTTTTACTTTTTTTTCATTAGGGGAGAGTGCCCATGGATGGGACGTTTTTGATTTTGCCTCTCTAGTTCTTCTCTGTAAAATAAATCACAAAAAGTAAACGTGGTTTCTCTTTATTCAATCCTTTAGCTACAAATATGCCGTACTTTGTTTTCTAAAAAAATTAATTAACTGCCTGAAAAATCGATTTCAAATCATGTCCTAAAATGTCCCATTCATAAACACCCTCCCATGAGAGGGACACCAGTTTACCATGAATAGGACATTAATTAAAATGCTAGATTGATGGAATAATTCTATTTTAAAACAAAAATCATCTGTAGACACTTTCGTATAATACGTAGACACATGTAAAAGAAATTTTATTTAACATTTTTGCAACATTTTTGACATTTTTTTTTTTTTCATGGGCCACAAAATTTACATTTAAGCCATTGCATAAAACTATATTGATATTCTCCTTCACATATGTGATACTTATTATCCTCCTTTCCTTTTATTTTTGTCAGTGATACACCTTCTATTTCAACTGATTTATCTGAACTGATCTCTGTCATCACTCATTGAAATATTTTGTTGAAAACTGAGTTTTTTTTAAAACTCTTTTAGCGTTAGGCTTATTTTATGGTCTATCTATAGGTTTTCATTTTCCATTCTTCAATAATTGTATTTTCAAAAACTTGTCCTTTTCTGAAGTGTCAGATATTATACTTGATTTCCCCTTACTGATTTATTTCTGTACTGTAGAACATATTCTTCCAGCTGAATTTAAATACGTGGAAAGTATTTATTCTCGCTTCAGACTGAACTAACTAACTAAAAAAACTAACTTACTATCACGCCGCTTCCCCGCAGGGATAGGTAGAAAGAATATAACGCCACACCACTCTATCTTTGCAAACATTCTTTTCGCCTCTTCCACGTTCATGCATCTCCTCACTCATACCCGCCGATTGTTACGACTCCAACCTGACCACTTGCAACTATTTGGCTTACCTGATCGTGCCATGTTTTTCTCAGTCTTTCTCTGCTCCTTTTTCCAATAACATTCGCCTAGTAAATTTGTTTAACCGTTTTATCCTCACTCATTCGTTCTACATGTCCAAACCATCACAACACATTTTTCTTAATTTTATCGATTATGCTTATCTCAGCTTTGCATTCCTTCCTTATTTCACTATTCGAACATCTATCATACATCGTTTTGTCGCACATTCTTCTGAGAGATCGCATTTCGACTGCATTCAGTCTACTTTCATCCTTATTTTGCCAACTCCATGTTTCACTTCCATACATTAGAGTTAGAACCAGGACTCCGTTATGCACTGCCAGTTTAGCTTCCGCTGATAGGCTCTTTTATTTCCTATCAGCCTTTACTTGTTTGACATGTCTATAAAGAGAAGATTTTCCTATTGCATATGTCTTTGCAACCGACCTAATATTTTGCTTTTATTTAAAACCTCTTCTACAGCAGCTTCAATTAGAACGTTGGTGATTGATGGTTGGTGAACGATGCCGTGTTTTTGGCATTATAACCTAAAAACAATATAATGTTTACAATGCGTGTAATACAAACGAGTACAAACGATTTTTAATGTAAATTAAAAGTATTCGCCATGAATGGGGCAATTTTCTCTTAAGTGGGACCGTCCCATTCATGATCACTGCGCGCGTCCCATTCAAGGAAATGCGTGATTTTTAGAAAAATAGATAAATCGATACATTTATTTTAAAGTAAATTTGATGAAACATACTTTATAATATCCTGAGAGAACCAACATAAATAATTGTATTTATCAATTGCAGCACTTATCATAACCTATATGTACAAACAAAATCAAATTGCAATATATAATTTACTTTTTGACGCAAAAAAATTGTAACACGTCTTACTCGCTTTACTGTCAGTCGAGAACTAAGGTTTGAGGATTAATCTGTCTAATATCGTAGCGTTAATGTTGGGTAATTTTTAATTTTTTTTTGTAATAATAGTTTGGGCTGGAGGACGATTGTCCCATTCATCCTCTGTCCCACTCGTGGGCACTCTCCCCTACTTTTTATTTTTTATTATAACTCTTTTTTTACGACCAAATTTCATTTATTTCTTTATATTTTTAACCTGTGTTTTTACTTGTTTCTGTAAGTTTAATGTGTTCTCATTTAATCGATGAAAAACATTTGAACGATTTGTATCGATTTGTATTTGATTTGTATTTTATTTCATGTTCATGTCATCAATGAGTTTTTCATTATTTGTGAATCAAAAATAAATAAATAAATCATATCATTATCCACGTCTGTATAACCTCCCTTGAGGTAGTATTTTACGAAAATGACGCTATATACATTAACCAAAATTATTATTATTTTATTTCTTTGAAAAATTGACTATACTTGGAAATTGTAGCATAATAAGCAACCCTGCTAATGAGTGCAACAAAGTAATACCAAGCGTCGACAAAAAGTGCTAAAAGCGTAAAGAAACGCTGCATAAAACTGAGAATTCATTAAGAGTTAATTAAAAACAAATAGGAAATGTATTTTTTACTGTCCTTTAAGTGAAAATCTTGACGGTGCCTGCGTTAATTGCATTCTAAGGAATCCCTCCCCCCCTCCAACGGCTATTTCCCTTCACCACACTGCCCCGCCTCACCCCTTCGCCCTACTCAGATGCATTCATGAATGAAACAGCATCCAACTTTGTACCAAATAAGGACGGTGATATATATCACTCTCTCACTCATTCGCGCACGATTAGTTAAGAATAGGGTAACCATGGCACATTGTTTATTTAGATAAAAGTACATTTTAAACCGTATACGTGAAATAAGTATTGATATAAATCTAAAATATTGTTTTTAAATTTGGCGATTAATTTGTAGAACTCGTTAAATTGTGTATTAAATGTTAAATCAAACACTGATTGTTTGAGTCTACTAAGTTATATTTTATTGTAAGGAAACAGATAAAAATCAATTTTGTGACAATAGTTTCGCCTAGTTATTATATTGTTCCGCCTAGTTGGTTATGGAATTTTCAAACATTCGTTTAAAAACGCCATAACTAGGCGAAACAATTGTCACAAAGTTGATTTTTATGTGTTTTTTTAACAATAAAATACAACTTAGTAGACTCAAAAAATCAGTGTTTAATTTAACATTTCATACATAATCTAATATTTTTTTACTACTTCCACTAGGATGCAGTGTCCTATGCACCATTGGAAGACGTACGAGGAGATGCACGAATGTGGCCACGGATGCTCACAGTGTGGTGTGGCGTTGAATCGTCTCTGCCTACCCCTGCGAGAAGCTGCGTGATGGTGTTTTTTTTAAGAATGGCGAATTAAAAAAAAAATTGTGTGACGTGTGGTGTCATCAGGCAGAGTGCGTCGACTCGTCATTGTCGTAAGCCCGGCCCGGCGGATTGTTTGTTTACTTCCTACGCTGAATACAACACAGGTTCATATGCGTTTACTGGAGATTATGCATTGATATTAAAATTACAAAACGACCGCTATTATACTTCGAAAAGGTTTAGCCACGGCCGAAACACCCTTTATCGCAGGTAACCACGTGATATAACCAAACCTGCGCTACTTACTTATTTTCATGTTTTTTTTTTAGATGGGAGTTGAATTTATTATTTACCTTGCTTATTATGTACAGGGTTCATAGATCATGGATTGGATTTTTGTTTCATCTGAATTTAAAAAAAAATTGTTATAATCTGTAAAATGTACTGACCAATACACTGTGAAGGCGGGCACATTTCTAATATGTTAAATTTTACAATGCTCTTGGATAAACAACCAGTTAACAGCTGACAAGAAGCACGCTACACGCCATGAGAAATATTTAATATTGCGATTATTGCTGTTACGTTCAACTGACGCCACTGCCATTGCGGCAAAAATAAGCTGTTAAAAAATAACAGTAACAATGAAAAAACGTGTTGCACAACATTTTGAGTGTGTTGTATGGGTACTTGTTCACAAATCTGGGTTTCTCCACTTACTCCAAAATTTGAGTAGTGTGGTTGTCAATCATAGGTAGATCATGGTGTCAGGTGAATGTTACACGTGTGTACTTATCACTTAATCCGCCTTTAACAAGTCATAAGGTCTGGAAATGCTTAGACTTCCATATTCTTCTTCATCTATGTTGAGATGTCATAACTATTTTACCTATCACAGGTATGTTAAAACACGCGCCTATTCGAATCCAAAGTTGTTACGAAACTTCAGAAAAGAATGAATAAAAATATATTTTTTTTAATATATGTTAACCTTGCCGCTCAAGAGAATAAGAAACCTCCTGGATTGTAGCCGAACATGTTAACCATAACACTAAGGAGCCGGAGGTGTATTTAAATACATGAAAAATAAACTTTCAAATAATGAATGAAGTACATAATTTATGTAATATAAAGAAGACAGAGTTTTATGACACCCGGCATTATGGTAATTATGACGATGATTATTACTTTCAAAGAGCCGCTCCCACTATCAAAGACCGACAAATTGGTGACAGATTATCCCCTTTTAACACCACTGGGGACAACAGATATAAAAACGCAGAGGACACAAAAACACACCATACTGGGTGCCTAGAAAAGACCATACTAAATATGTACAACAATAAGAATATATGGAAGTTTTCTGCGACAGAATAGGGCACTGCATAATATAGAAGCAGTTTCATCTTTATCGTAAAATACATAAAGTAAGGCGATCAGTCATGAATTTCAGGTCCAGGGTAATATTAAATAAATATTAGAGTCAAATTTTTCAAACACTCAAATTTATTTTAATCCTCCTGAGAATCGAACCTAGAACCTCCAGCACGGTAGCCTTTTGTCCTAAAAACTACACTACAGAGGCGGGCTATTTATTTTTAGGCTCTAAGAGCTAAGAAAATCTAAAATATTTAAACGAAAATAAAACTTGAATAAAAATATGAAAGTTCGTAAATCTAAAAATTATATGATCCCTGAAAAGGGCAACAGGTTGTTGCCGAAACTAGTTGGTTGTTAATAAAAATGTGAGTGGATCAAAAAACAAAGTCTTTTTATTTCTCAAAATAATATTTCATTATGATCCACAAAGTAAATGCTTTCAATATTCAAAACTAAAAATTATAGACTCAAAAACCAAAACATTAAAAACTTAAAAATCGAAAACATCTAAACTAAAAATTTCAAAAATATAAATGAAAATTAAATAATAAAATAGCGTTAGATGTCCGAAGGGCCGATTAAAAATGGTCCAAGGGATTTTCTATAGTTGGCCCAAAATGTCAACCTTTTTGGCCTGAAACACATATCGCTCACTCCTTTCAAGAACGTCATAAATCAAAAAACTTGATTTTTCAGGAGAACGTTTTTAAAGTTTAAAAATATAACACAATATATTAAAAATAAATATCAAGCCACTTATTGAACTTTTTACTGTGCAACAGGTCTTTTTAGGTAAAACCTGAGGATTTTTCCTCCATTTGAAAAATATTAAGTAGATTTAAAAAAATAATTAAACAATGCCTTTTCTTCAAAATTCAAAACCAACATTTTATGTCCTGTAGCGGGTTAATATTAAGTTAAAAATATGCCTTTTTTGCTGGAATATAGTACATTTTCTGGGCATTCTGAAAACATGCACAACTGAAAATTGGCGATTTTTTATTTATGACGTTCTTGAAAGGAGTGAGCGGTATACTTATCTGTTGACCTAAAGCGCTTATGTTTGTTTGCCTAGGAGACCTGATTCCCTCTTTTAGAGCCAAACATTCTCTAAGAAATGAACACATATAAAATAGTGCGGAATTAAAAACAAAATTACAGTTATACTGAAAAGTATCCACACATTTATTTATCTATTCCATGCATCCTGTACGTTGGATGAAATAAGAGAAATCTAAATTCCAATAAGTTAAAAAAGGTGTTAAATTACCAGCCTTAAAATTAATTATATAAGCAGTCAACCCGTAAAAAAGCTTTATTACAATACGTAAACGGTGTTTTGATTAAAGCCTTCAACGAGTTAATTTCATGTTGAATAATTTCATATTATCACAAAAATCAAATTACGTAAAAAGGTCTTTTTTTTCAATAGAACAATAGGAATAAATTAAACTTATGGATTATAATCACAGCCACTTGACATATAATCATAGATACTTGATAGATAATTACAGATGTATGATATATCATCATGGGTACTTGATTGTAATCAGGGATAATGAGGTCTTTTTTTCTCTAGAATAATCGTCATTTTTGTAACGTTTTTTTTTCCAACCCATTATTAGGAATTTTTTTTTAAACAGCTGTACATTTCAATCCCATCATGTTGTTTAATAAATGCCATAAATGGAGAAAGAGCGTTTAAGAGGTTGTCTTTAGTTAATAGCTTTCATTTGATATTTTTATTGTCTTATTATGCAAACAATTATAGTAGATAATTTGTCTAAGATGGGGGGTTAGAGTAACAATTACGAACTGTATACATTTCTATGAGGTAGAAGTGTAAATTTAATTGAATCACATGCAATATTAAAAAAAATAATGCATGTGATAAAGCCAAGCTTTTAATACCGTGTTTTCATCTTCTATCCCTTATCCGCATCCAATAGTGCATAGGGCAGTACATCAAACCATTTTTTTTTTCGGCATTGAAGTATTCGATTAGTCTAGATAATCGAATAAATTATTTTGTTAACATAATTATTTAATTTATTAAATCACTCGATTAATATCATGAATAAAGACGGCATCGATTCTGATTAGCCAATTTTTAACTTGACGTTTTTGACAGTACATACATATATATATCGATATTACGAAAGAATACAATCCATATTCAAGATCATTTTCAGAGTTTTAACAAATTGAAAACGGATGTCGTTTCTCGAGTTAATAAAAGTAAGGAAAAAAAACCTTTCCGTCTACTAATTTGTTAATTTTCCGGGGAAAACCTATTTTAGTTTGACCGGAAACCGGTTGAATTCCGCCGGAATACATTTCTTTACAGGAAACCTGGATATATTTTAATCTTTTTTACTATGCCCACGCGTAATGGACAGTCACATTAGGTACAGGAAAATCACTATTTTCAAATGTAGACGGCGCCGCGACGCGATTCGGTAGACGCCTTATTGCGAAACGATTTCCGCGCCTACAAATCCGCCAGGTGTAAGGAAGAGAGGTTTTCCGTTATGATATGAAAATAAGGATGTATTTAGTGTTTTACCATTCCACCCCATCCTAACTTCCTTACGAGACCTAAAACATAGTTATTTTTGTAACTCATTAATGATATTTTAATATTAAATCCAAAAACTATTTATCCGTAAATCAAAATTCACGTACGTCATATTGAAAATTTATTATTTTTTTATTTGCGAAGATATTGAAAGTGTTAATGTAAATTACTTTGAAAATAAATCAATATAATTTTTCTGCTGATACATCATGATTTATCTGAAATACGCCAGTTATCTTAATCAAGGATTTTATCCTGAAAAATTTTAAAATACAGGAGTAGAGACGGTGTTTCAAATCTTAAGTTTAATTAATCGCGAGTAATAATACTGGCTACAATTAAATAAAAATAAAAAGTGATCACGTTACAAACATGTAAATTCGCCAATTCTACCCACCACACTACTCAAATTCTTGAAACTAGATAAATAAATCAATTGTGTAGTGTGGTTGTCAATTATGGTCGAAATAGGTGAATGTTACATGTGTGTAAAGTGATCACTTAAACCAGTCTATGACGGTCGTAAGCCCTGTAATGTTCAGATTTCCATATTCTTCTTCATCTATGTTGAGATGTCAGAAATAATGTAAAAAATAGATCCTAATTGAACATAATCCAGATTTGTGAATTAGAATTTGGACACAAGTTTACTATTGTAAACACTAGTTACGAGAACATCTTTAGTTCTAGAAACTTGTCGTATTTACATTTCTAAACTCAAAAGTGGTCTTTTACAAGTATTTTATTTTTATATTACAAGTATCACGTTATTTCACAGAGTTATGCCAAACAGATGAATACTAGCTGCAGGTTGTACTCATTGCAGGGTACGCCGTTCATACCTGAAGCGTTAGTCACCGGATAGGTAGGTACTACCGGGTAGGTACCGGCGCATTGCAATACGCAACCTAGAGGTTATTACGCTCCGGCAAAGATTACGCCACAAGGGCATGTCGGATAGAGCGACATGTACAGGAATTAGGGCGCCAGCTTACTGTCACGAGGCGTTGCATCACGCAAACGATCTCCTCCGCGTCATCTCTGGTTTTGGTCCTGCCCGAACGTGCGTGGGTGCCCTAACCCACGTGAAAAGTTACTAGGTAAAAGAAAAATCACAGGAACTTCTATTATTTTTTTTAACAAAAATGTTTGTTATAATAGTATTTAACTACGCATCGAGATTTTCAGTCAACCGGTTTTGAGACGTACCGTCTCTTCGTCAGGACAATCACTACAACAGCAATAAAACAATACTACACGTCACTACTATGGCGTTATTCACACACTTGTAACTACAAATTTTGATCACTTGCGATTTTGGTCGACCTAAGGACCAACATGCAGTAGGATTGCAGAACAAATATTAAACTAACAGGGATTGCCGAGGTCAGACATGCACTGGTTATATACTAATATTACTGATATTTTTGTAAAAAAATAAATATAAAAATAAAAACGACTAACCACAAAGTAAATGGTTTAAATATTAATTATATTGAAAATGAAAACCACAGTTCTTGATTTTTTTTTATGCCGGCGAAATATCCGGAAAGTATTTTTTAACAATGCTTCCGTGTCGTGGATTATCTCGTTATATTGATTAAGTACGATAAAACGCCGTAGGAATGCCAGGTGCATGAGGAATGCTGAAATCTAAATAAAGAGACAGCTGTTTCGACTCGGCGTTTTCGTGTGATACGCGTGTGTTTTTCAATCGAAACATATTCCCTGTCGGTCGGCAGACTAATATTTTATAATGTGCTAACAATGTGTCAGAATTTAACACGTCTGTTCGTGTTAAAATGTCAGGAATGCGGAGAATGTACATAGATGTAACGTAAGTGCCGGGAAGCGTGGGGACATGCGTTTAAAATAATATTACGATCAAACAAAACACTTTATTTGATCTACAATATATTACTTAAAATGCAGTAACAACATATTCTTGAAATTACGATTTAAAAGAATGAAGAAAAACTAATAACAACAGTATAATATCAGCATAAAACTAATGTAACGCATCTCAGTTTAGAGGATAAAGATGTTTTTATCACAATTAATGATTGGGCAGACAGTTTGTGGCAATATCAATCGATTTTTAATTTGAAATTTCATTTGGTAAATATGTACCACTATTTCTCAAAATCCATCGTGACAAGTGTTTCAATGCATTTAGTATCATTATCAAATATTGTACTTGATTGTTACACGTGTTTCAGTGAAGCTGAATTCACTGAAACACGTGTAACAATAACAATACAGTTTTAGAAGAAAAAAAATAGTATTCGTATAATATTTTTTTAAAAATTAAAATGTAATTGTTTTAAATTTTACTACCTTTACTTAATTCTTAACCTACTTTTAATTCAAATATACAATTTTTCAAAATTAAATAAGATTTTTGGGCAAATACAAAAAAAACATGAGAAGAGCAATAAGATTATTGGTTATCAATAAAAAATCCATAATTTTAAATTCAATATTATTTACTGGCTAAAAAATACTTATTCTAGTATATTTAAAGCAAAACTAAAATGCTAAAATCTTCATTTTATAATTTATAAATCTTCATTAAATAATCATTTTGATATACTCAGAAAAATAACCCACCGTTCTCTCTCAGCCAACAAAATGATTTTTATATGAATATAATATTTTTTTTAAATCGATATAATCTAAAGTATAATTGTCTCTTGAAAGTTGTGCATAACGATAGCTTGAATATTTTTTGCATACTAACTTTAATTTGGGATCGATTGAAAATGTAAAATAAAAATGACATTTTACATTTTCAATAGATAACGTTTACATCATTGGTATGCAAGTACTGCCGTGTCATAATTTAGCATTTCAAAACGCGTGTTTCGCTGAACGGGTCGTCGGTTTTATATTTATTGTCGCGGTGACGGAATGCCAGGAGCGCGAGGAATGTAGGAGCTGTCGGCCGAGCGCACAAATGGCGCCTACCGCTAGGAATTATGGGCGCAACTTCTGCGGAAACAGCGCTATTGTCGGCCACGTGACTCACCGTCACCGACGTCATTTGTCACAGTCGCCGTCATTACGGTCCGTCAATGGAACGCCGACTTGCAACTTGCAACTACAATAAGTGATTATTGAAGTCGTAATAGTACCAGAAGAAGGCAGAGAGATTACAACGCCACACAAATCTGTGTTTGCAAACAGTCTTCGCCTCTTCCACATTCACGCATCTACTCATACATACCCGCTGATTATTCAGCCTCCTGAACTGATCGCTTTCAAGTATTTGAAATACTTGATCATACCGAGTTTCAATCGGTCTTCTTCTGCTTCTTTTACCAACCATATTCGATTCGTAAATTTGTTTTACTGTCCTTTTTTCACTCATTCGATTCACATGCCTAAACCATTTAAACACACCTTTCTAAATTTTATCGATAAAGCTTATCTGAGTCTTGCTTTCTTTCTTTATATCACCATTCGAATATCCATCATACATCTTTTTACCGCACACTTGTCTGAGAGAACGCGTTTAGACTGGATTCAGTCTACTTTCGTCCTTCGTTTACTAACTCTATGTTTCACTTCCATACATAAGGCTTCAAACAAAAACTCCATAGGCCAATGCCAGATTAGCTTTCGCTGAAAGGTTTTTATGTGATTTAACTACGAATTGGAAAAATAATCCTTCATAGAAATACATATAAAAAAATTAAAGCATTAACTTTTTGGCATATTTTTATTTTATTTTAATACCTAAATAAAACGTGCATAAAACCACTAATAATATTTTTGAATTAATATTAATCGGCTTAGAAAGAACAACATTGGATTTTTTCTCGGCATATTATCGTTGACGTCATTTAGGTAGAGATCACTAAGTAACGCCGACAAAGGGCCATAAACCCCTAGAGATTATAATAAACCTTTCGACTCCGTAGCGTGGAAAACAAGGATTTTGTACATACATTATGTTCCTAATGCACTTGCTACATAATAACGTACCAACTTTATTGACTGCTTCAAACGCACTGTGCACTTAAATATGTAATTATTTTTTTTATGTCAAGAAGCAGTTTGCTAACGTTTCAGACGTTTCTTGTAAGTACAGAATTCAATGTATGCATTTGAGTTCTTCTAGGGATGCTGGACCAATAAGCGCCCTTTATGTGTACCTACTTACATCACCATGACGCGATGCGTTAATGGCCGGTGACCATCACACCAACACCATGAGGCGATGCGTTAATGGCCAGTGGCCATCACACCAACCCCATGAAGCGATGCGTTAATGGCCAGTGGCCATCATACCATTTACATGACGCGTTGCGTTAATGGCCGGTGGCCGAAACACCAACACCATAACGAGATGCGTTAATGGCCGGTGACCATCACACCAACACCATGACACGATGCGTTAAAGGCCGGTGGCCATCACACCATCTACATGATACGTTGCGTTAATGGCCGGTGGCCATCACACCAACGTCATGACGCGATTCGTTAATGGCCGGTGGCCATCACACCAACGCCATGACGCGATGCTTCAATGGCCAGTGGCCATCACACCAACCCCATGAAGCGATGCGTTAATGGCCAGTGGCCATCATACCATCTACATGACGCGTTGCGTTAATGGCCGGTGGCCAACACACCAACACACCAACACCATATCGAGATGCGTTAATGGCCGGTGGCCATCGCACCAACGCCACGCGGCGATACGTTGGTGGCCGGTGAGGTTAGTCGCTTGTTGAATGTGTGATGAAATATGAATGAACGGAGCCACTACTTGACCGCATTCTTCACCATTCGGCACGTTCTCCAATAACACAGATTCCACGAATTCCGACAAGAACATAACCGATAAAAGAATACGCACCGCCACAAATTTCCCACGGAGAAATTTTTATATTAACATAATATAATTATTTATTATATAATTTATGGTCGCTGCTTCTGTCTAAATATGTTTGATCGTTCCAAGACGGACTTGAATTGATAATGCGCCATAAGCCGTGTCGATAAGAGTATAAGGCACCGCTCCATAGCGTGATGACTTGATCGTCAATTAAGTGAAGGCAAGGTGATCAGTCTTGCGCTTCGGTTCCCTGAATGTAGGAGTGGAATGTATTTGACAAGTAGATAATTGATAAGTTCGAACTGTAAAGAGGAAAAGGAAAATAGCTGCAATGGCTAAGGTATTCGGAGTTGCATTCCCCGCACTCGTTCTCGCTTGTTGATTATTCATCAAAAAAACTAGCTGTACCCACGTCCACGCGTTGCTGTGACTCAATCTGGTTAAATAGAAAAAATAAACAAGCATTTCTAACTGTTGATTTTAACGATGCTTGTGAAGCAATGAAAATATTATTCAATTTGAATTCAAAAAGTTACAGCAGTGTTCGTGAAGTCAACCATTTTCATTTCCATTACCTGACTGAGCGACGCATTGCTGTGGCTCAGTCTGGTTACGTGGAAAAGAAAGAAAAAAAAGGTATATTTCTAGTGTGTTTAATTTTATAATGCATATGAGTCAACAATATTGTACCAGTCTGTCAAGAAGCACGCTACCTGCCATGAGCAATGTAAAGTTTTGAGTATATTTATGAAAAATAAAGTTAAACAGATGGCGCTGCCATTGCAGTAAAGAAGCTGTTTGAAAGAACATTATTTTTACCTGTCATGTTACATGTTATCTTTATATATGGATAAGTAAGTGAGATTTCCCGGAGTACTAGTAAAAATAAATAAATACCGCATATAGAGTGCGCATCAATAAAAAAAGTTGACATTAATTACTAAATAGGAATTCTCATGCACATGATAGTGTTAACCAAGAAAAGCAATAAAACGTAAACGCTGTTATAACAGCCTCCTAACATGATCTCGAATAGGAAGAAAAGTAAAACGATAAACTGTACCAGGACACAAATCGGCTGTCCAAATTCAAAACACAGTAAGGGACATTTTTTGTAGTACGTTTTTCTTGCATTTTTGAACTAGTAGAATCTACTTAGTCCAAAAATGCAAGAAAAACGTACTACAAAAAATGTCCCTTACTGTGTTTTCAGTTTGGACAGCCGAAATGTAGATGGTGAAAAATACAAATACATATAAACATATATGTAGGTAAGTTATGTATGACTGAATAAAACCTTTAAAGGGTCAGTTTTGTCCGCCTCCGTAGTGTAATGGTCAGCACGCTCTGCTACCGTTCTGGAGGTCCCGGGTTCGATTCCCAGGGGGGGTCGAATAAATATAAGTGTATTATTCACTGTAATATTTATTCAATATTACCCTGGACTGGTACCTGAAGCGGAGGGCTGATCACCTTTCCTTCGTGTGTAAAAGATCAAGATAACACTGCGTTTATATGAAGCAGTGCCCTATGCACCATTGGGGTGCGGATAAGGGTTTTATGATTTTGTTTTATTATTTATCCACCAATCTGGATTATCTCCAATTGATACATAACTCCTATAATTGGAGATAAGTCAGATTTGTGAACACGTATTTGGACACACTCTAAATGTTGTTAATTAATAAATTATCTGGTCAAATTGAAAGCTAAAATAATAAAATGTAAAGGATATTTTCTGACGTTTTTCATGTGTGTGATTATAATCCAGGATTCGGACCTCACATACAAACATAAGAGTTTGTGCTCAATAAAAAAAGCTTCCTCGTCTCACCAAAATATGTCACTAGTGAAAATGTTTCAAAATTGGATCAGAACTTCCAAGAATTTGAGTAGTGTGGTTGTCAATCATGGGTAGAATTGGTGAATATTACACGTGTGTAAAGTGATCACTTAAACCAGCCTATGACGGTCGTACGCCCCGTAAATGACTTTTATATTCTTTTTCATATATGTTAAGATGTCAAAAAAATATTATAAAAATAACTCCTATAATTGGAGATAGTATAGATTTGGATCATTCTGATGCGATGCCTTATGCACCATTGGGTGGCAAAAAGAGCTTAACAAATCACTCGCATTCGGAGTGTGCGTTCTTATTTTTTCTATAAAATGCAGTCCCGCCGAGAAATGCCAGTACAAACACAATAAAAAAGTCGTTACTGTCATAAGTCAATAGATATAATAAAATACGGTTAAACATTGTATACATAATGCAACACGAATGTATACAGGCGAATGTAGGCCGTGCCGCCTACTCCCCTCGTGAATTGTAGGCGTCGCCGTCGCGGCGCAGCGGGGCGTCGGCTTATAAGGAGCGTCGTTACGTCTCTATTGTGCAATGCCTTGTCGAATGACCACGCGGTATTTAATGAATGAAGCGGCGATGTGTCGGTGTATGCGCGTGTGTGCGTGACCGTAGTTCGCGCATGCTCGTACCCAGAAAACGTGGGATGGGTTCAATGTCGGGAAATTGTCGCCGATGTAATACACAACAAACTATTGACATCAAACTCACTCATATTTGGGCGAGTGGATGTTGGATACGAGATATTTTCACCGCAGCAAAAAAGATAAAACACTTTCAGAAGAAATAGAGGATTTAACACAATCGAATTCAAAACACTCTATAGATAAATAAATTTAACTTTGTTTAGCATCTCAACAAAGGTGAAGAAGAATATAAAAGTCTGGGTAAATACAGAGCTTATGACCTGTCACTTTACACAAGTGAAGCATTCACCATTTAACCTATGATTGACAACCACACTTTTCAAATTTTCGAAACTCGTAAATTATCAATCTCATGACACAGTGCATATGAGTTCACAACGGCCATCTTTGACTGAGAAAGCTTTTATTTAGAAGAGAACATTTAATTTGCATGTTTGCAAGATCCGAACCCCGGATTATTATTACATACTGGGAAACGCTTTAAAACATAATTTTAATTTCTTATGGGGCTTAAAATTTGACTATCAATTTATTCACAATGCACCCAAAATGTTGTGAATCGTTATCAAATACCGTATGTTTTTCACATACGCTAAATTAAAGATATCGCAAGTGATGAGTTGTGGATTATCATTAATTTTATTATCATAGGTTTCTTATTTTCCAAAATATAGAATAAGGTTATTCTGCAATGTCGTGTCGGGTGCCCTCGACGTTGACGATTACTTGTGAGAATGTGTCCTTATTTTGGGCAGTCCGAAACAACACCTCGATGCTCCGTACTCCTGTCCACTCGTGTATATTATGAAACCAGGAGATCCGCCTTCTTCCGACACCTCCGACCCTCGATCTTAACCTTGATGACCAGTTACAGTAGCTTGTACTTTTCTCCTCTGAGAACATGTATCAAATAGGATACTTTCCGGGTTTTAATATTCGATTATCCAGAAAATATATCAGTGACGTCTTGAAAAAGGAAGAAGAGTGAATCAATATTTTATATCCGTTTCCTCAACTTCTCGAACTTAATCTAAAGTGGCATTGAAAATGTACATACGTTTGGACGCATTTTATTTCGATCGTAATTTATACATATGAAGACATGAAGATTTGACACATTCGGTGTCACTCGTGAGATATTACTAAAAATATGTCAATATTAAAATGTAACTTTGTTTTGAAATCACTGTAAATATTTTATTATAACTACCGGTTTCGAAGCTTACCACTTCTTTATCAAGACTGATTAATACTCAAGAGTCTTAGTCAATAAATAAGCGGTTAGCTTTGAAACCGGTAGACATTATAATTAAGTTATAATAAAATATTTATAGTGATTTTAAAACCAAGTAACATTTTAATTATAAAATGGAAAATCACAAACTTGGTGCTTCAAATATAAATTATATGTCAATACTATTTCATTTTGAACCTGTCGGGAACCGAACTTGAGCCTTGTAAATGCCAAACGTGTTTACCACGAGATATTCAACGGAGGCGGACGAATCAAAATAATTATTCGTATATTTTACAATCCTTATAATACTTTTTGGTCTGAATAATTAATAGCCTATTAAAAATTGAAGTAATCATGAATGAAACTGTTGGAGCCGCCTGCTGGACTCGCCAAATGTGGAAAGACACGAGTTAGCACACTCCAAATGCCGAATGACGTCACTACAACCATTACGCATTCACAGCGCATGCGCGGAAGTGTTTCCTGATGAATTTAGCCAATTAATTTGTCTTCGCCATAATCCGCTTCCGCGAAAATTATAAGAAAGTATTACGACCCAGTCTACAAATTTTTGGACGTTGTATGAGCGTAGATTTTAGAAAAAAATAGTACAAAAATATAAAAAAAATTACCTCCAATCAAAAATAGTTTAAATATACAAATACGCTTCATTTCGGCCTCTCAGACGAACTCGCAGCAAAACGACCTAAGAGTATGATAGGCGTTCGAATGTTGATATGAGGAAAGAATGCAAGGCTGAGCTAAGCATTATCGATACAATTAAGAAAGATGTGTTGAGATGGTCTGGGCATGTGAATCGAATTAGTGAAGAAAGAACGAACGTAGATGTAAAAAGGAGCAGAGGAAGGCCGAGGAAAACTAGGAGGCGTGATCAAGATGTTAAATACTACGAAGTAGTCGGGTCAGGAGTCAGGAATAATCGGAGGGTATGCATGAATGTAGATGACGCGAAGATTGTTAGCAAAGATTTTTGGCAGATTGGTGTGGCATTCAATTCTCTTTGCCTACCCCTGCGGGGAAGCGGCGTGACGGCAAGTTAATTTTGTTTACAGTCTCAAACTGGGTCGTGTAACTCTACCATACGTTGTCTCAAGCGAGAAAACGAATGCTTTTGCCTATAATTTTCACTTATCAATTGCATGAAAGTATAGTAATATTAAAGATAAAGAGTAAAGTAAAAAAGGTAAAAGTAAAGAGTAAATCCACTCACAAATAAAGGCTATAAATCATATTATTTTTTGACATCTCATCAAAGATGAAGAAGAATATGGAAGTCTGGGCATTTAGATCGGTACGTAAGATACGGTTAGATAAGTACGGGGCTGGCGACCATACTAATATAAGAGTTTCTGCTTAATGAAAAGCTTCTTTACATCTCACCAATAGATGTCTCTAGTGAAGTTCTAGTGATTCAAGAACAAGGTTTCTAAATTGATTCATATATATAGAACTTCCAAGAATTTGAGTAGCGTGGTTGTCAATAATGAGTAGAATTGGTGAATGTTACACATGTGTAAAGTGATCACTTAAACCAGCCTATGACGGTCGTCAGCCCCGTAAATGCCCAGACTTCCATATTCTTCTTCATCTTTGATGAGATGTCAAAAAATAATATGAAAATAACTCCTGTAATTGGAGATAATCCAGATTTTGTGAACAAGTATTTGGACACACTCAAATGTTGTAAAGGCTATAAAACTTATAAAGTTGAAGCCTAAGTAGGCCCATGATAAGTGGTGTTGCATAAGCTAGATTTCAGACATCCATATAATGCCGTGGAGAACATGTACCCTCAGACAGAACATGTAATCTCGAGGGTTCTATTGTCTGGAGTCGGTCTCCGATCTCGGACCGCTGTCGCGGCCATCCCAGGAGTGCTCTAATTCAATCTGGCGACAGCTACCAGCGGAGCAATGTGTCAGAATAAATGTGACAGGAGCTCTATGTGCATCCCTTTTGGGCGGCCACTTGCCGCTTCCGCCCGCTGGCGGATGAATGGAATACGCGGCCGGTGACTGGCCGCCTATAGGGCGCTTGTGCACTACACGGAATTTCACCGTCCGGCAGTCCGTTATTATCAAAAGCGACAAAGACAGTTTAGCATGATCGAGTTCACGCATACCGTGATCGAACGCACCGATCCAGAGAAAGGCGAACAAGTGCACAAGCCAATCAAAATGTTAAATCTCCTAAATAACGTTGTACTCAAATACGTGGATATTTTTATATACTTTCAGGTACTTTTTATTGGTGTTTTATAGATTTTTCATATCATCCGTTTTTTCATGCTAATCGGATAGTAAAATTCACATTAAAATATTACACGGAATTTTACAGTCCGGCACGTCAGTTAGCATATAAAATGGATGATTGGCTTGGATTGGCTTGTGCTTTTGTCCATCTTTCTTCGGATCGGTGCTCTTGATCGGTACGTGAACACGTTGCGCGTAAATTCGATCACGCTAAATTGTCGTTGTCGCCTTCATTTTTCAAAACCGGACTGCCGGACGGTAAAATTCCGTGTAGTGCACAAGCGGCTATACTGTGCAGTGTCCGGCGCAGGCCACGTGGCGAGAGGATGACGCGATCGTCTATTAGCGAGGTCATTAGTAATAGGATACATTGTGTCGCATAGTCCGACGTGTGCTCACTGCATTCGAATAAGGATAACACTTTCGTTATATCTTTCTATTGTTATATAATTTTAATTGATAATTACGTTATAAAAATAGCACTAAGAACAGTTTGATTAATTATTGTGAAAAAGCAGTGATATAAGAGAAAACCTCTCTGAATATTGCTTCGTATACTACCTAATACCTTTCTTCAACCTCGGTTAATCCACAAATAATTCGCAACTTCATGCAATACAACTGTTATATTTTAAAAACACTCTCCTTACCATCCATTGTTTACTTTGTGTAACACCACTTTAAAAAAAAGTGGTATAACACAAAGTAAACAATGGATGATAAGGAGAGTGTTTTATTACCATGCCACAAAGTTATCAACGCTTTTAATATAAGAAAATATGTTATATATGTATTATCCGCCTCCGTAGTGTAATGGTCAGCACGCTCGGCTACCGTTCTGTAGGTCCCGGGTTCGATTCCCAAGGGGGGTAAAATAAATATTAGTGATTTTTGCACTGTATATTTATTCAATATTACCCTGGACTGGTACCTGAAGCGGAGGGCTGATCACCTTTCCTTCATGCGTAAACGATCAAGATAATACTGCGTTTATATGACGCGGTGCCCTATGCACCGTTGGGGTGCGGATAAGGGTTTTATTTTATATTATATATTATTTATTTCATTATATACATGTGTATATTTTTTTATATGTTTAATCACACATTGTTTGTGAAGCAATGGAAATATGAAAAATCTCATTGCTCATATAAATCGGCAATGCAATCGAAAACATTGAAGATTCCAAGTGACAGCAGCTGTCAAGAAGCACACTGTCTGACATGAGTAATGTTTAGTATTGCGTCTTATGCTGTTGCATTCAACAGATGGCGCTGTCATTGCGGTAAAAAAAGTTTAAAAAATACTTATTGCAGGTAAAAGCATTTGTCACAAGTATGTAAAAACACGCGCGTATTTGAATACAACGTATGAAGTGCCAAATTTCAAAGCAATCGGTGATTTATATTTTCATCTAACATTTACATTTTCATTTGATATTGATAATATGGAACCCAGGAATGATTATGTACTTTCAATTCAAACCCTTATCCGCACCCCAATGGTGCATAGGGCACTGCATTATATAAACACAGTGTTATCTTGATCGTTAACACACGAAGGAAAGGTGATCAGCCCTCCGCTTCAGGTAACAGTCCAGGGTAATATTGAATAAATATAAGAGTGAAAAAATCACTTACATTTATTTGACCCCCCCTGGGAATCGAACCCGGGACCTCCAGGACGGTAGCCGAGCGTGCTGACCATTACACTAGGGAGGCAGACAATAAGAGGGATAATGTACTTAGCACTATATAATATGTAATTAACGATCAATTTTCCGTCGTATCATTCCAACGCGACGCCTTATGCACCATTGGGTTGCAATAAGAGGTTAACGAATCACCCGCAATCGAAGTGTGCGTTCCTTGTTTGGAATCTAGCTAAGAGGAAAATGAGTGTCGGAAGTTGACAGACCGTAGGGGGGTAGAAGTTGCGAGAGGAGAGATGGACAGAAGGGAGGGAGGCGAGGAGAGGAGAGGGGTGAAGAGGGGAGACGAGGAGAGACGCGTGCAAGAATGTGGCTCTTCGTCCACGTCCTCTCCTCTCTCCTGGAGCACCTACTTACCACCAACTTACTTAACTATGCATTTAAACTGTTAAACAACTAAACTATAAAAAAATAACAACAATATCGTAGTCGTACAGGAGAAAGTGACCAACTAACAAAACGTAAAATGTTCAAGAGGTCCATTTAAGTCACTTTTGCTTGGCAAGAAAATAAACATCAATGAGAAAATAACACTATTATTCTAGTTCTACTTATTAAACCTATATACTATTATACCCTTTACTATGACAAAATTATATTGTATACCCACACACAGGCCATGCCTTTGTGGGATCTTTTTTTGTATTCATTTTTATATTTTATTAATATTTTTGTGTATTTGAATTTATGTTATGTAAAGCAAAAGAATTTAAAATAAAGAAAAAAAATGCAGTTCGTCTTTTTTAACAAGTCAATACATTATACTTTAAGTTTAAAATCGCTTTGGGATTTTTTTCAGGGCAATATTAAGCTAGTAAGATATCAAATAGTCAATGATCACCATTTTGTGAACAATCCACTTGGTCACTTTCTCCTGTATGACTACGATATGCCTAAGTTCCTGATTGTGTATACTTAAATTTATTCAACCTTAACTCGCCGTTAGATTTTTTGAAAAACTAACGGCGATTTAAGGTTGATTTAAAGTAATGATTATTTTTGACATCTCAACATGGATGAAGAAGAATATGGAAGTTTGGGCATTTACGGGGCTTACGACCATCATAGGTTGATGTGACAACCACACTACTGAAGTTCTATATATATATATACATATATATATATATATATATATATATATATATATATATATATATATATATATATATATATATATATATATATATATATACATAAATATATTTATATATATATATATATATATATATATATATATATATATATATATATATATATATATATATATATATATATATATATATATATATATATATATATAAATGTAAATATATTTATATATATATATATATATATATATATATATATATATATATATATATATATATATATATATATATATTTATATATATACATATATATATATATATATATATACATATATATATATATATATATATATATATATATATATATATATATATATATATATATATATATATATATATATATATATATATATATATATATATATATATATATATATATATATATATATATATATATATATATATATATATATATATATATATATATATATATATATATATATATATATATATATATATATATATATATATATATATATATATATATATATATATATATATATATATATATATATATATATATATATATATATATATATATATATATATATATATATATATATATATATATATATATATATATATATATATATATATATATATATATATATATATATATATATAAATACCGCTATTTCTTAAAATCCAAGATCATCCAATACATTTTTTTTTATATATGTTTTTGCCACACACAGAACTCATTGCTATGAATTGCAGGGAAAAATGACGGTACGTTCATCCGATAAAATGGCTTCGAGGAAACAAAGTATTGAGGAGAGAAACGATTAGAATATGTAGATAATATCGATATAAATTTTATGTATTATTATGAACCTCGATAGTGGGATAATTGAATATCCAGACTACGAGACGCGGTCATAAAGGAACCGCAAACTGCTATATTGGCATTCTGCAAAAAAGATAGTCTATTTTAACGCCTAGCAAACATTTTTTTATAAAAATTTAATATTTCTTTATCTATATATTTAAAACTAGTATTGTCAAAATTCCCAGCAGACATATTCATAATTTAAGAACAGTCGTTCATTATTAGGAATTTCGCATATCTGAGCTGTGGTAACAATATTTAGAGTGTCTGATTTTTTGTTCGCAAATGCCACATTTTTATTGATATCTCAAGAGTTGTAAGTTTTGTAATGACATTACTTGGTGTAACTGTATTTTTCGTAATAAAACAAAACGAATAATAATAATAATCGGCGGGTATATATGGACAGCTGCACCAATGTGGAAGGGGCGAAGATTACTTGCTAAGACAGATTGGTGTGGCGTTTTATTCTCTCTGCCTACACCTGCGGTGGCGTGATGGTTGGTTAGTTCTTCTTCTTCTGTATGAATTATTTCAGGTCCCCCTGGCGTCGACAATCACTTGAAAGAAATTGTCCTCGTCTTGGGTAGCTCTAAACAGCGCCTCGAAGGTCTTGTTAGTGTTGCTAGTTAGCAAAAAGGACTACAATTTTTTAAATTTTTTATTTGACCAGTGACCGGGCCTTGTCGTCAAAAAAAGTAAAAGTGGAAATAAAAACTGAGCGTTTTTGTTTTATTTTATACAAATGAATTGCCAGGCATGTTCCCCGAAAGGCATCTAACGGACCAAAAAATTCACGGATACTACAGAAAGATAACATGATTCGAAGCTAGAGCTTAGGTGACGTTGTCCGTGATAGAAGGATCTACAACCTGAGGACGAAGAGAGCTGACGTCAATAGTCTACAAAGACGATAAGTTGAATGGAGCAATCGTTTTTTCATCTTTTTTTTCGATGCGATTATGGCCATGTTCCCTTTGTCGAATCTATCAGAAATCAAGGATTCGATCACGATATTAGGGTCCTGGTGCATGATGTATGGCATGGCATACGTTAAGACACTGCACTGCACCTCGATCTCGAAAAGCCGTCGTGTCAAGGTTGGGCTCCCCTGCCTGCTGCAGAGCCCGCAACGGTCCCGACCGCATTCCTCGCGAGATCACAGCCTCCCAACGGGCGAGTCGCGGGCGGGTCGCGGGCGCTCTGTCCACCGGCTCTCGCGGCTTTGGGCGATTAATAACGCAAAGATAATCCGTAGGGATAAAGAACACAGAAAACACCGCTACAATAATAAGAATGAGTTCTTCATTACACGCAAGATGGAAGATACACCGCGATGACGCGAGATCGTTATCAAATTGTTATTAAATAATGGTGTTTGTAAGTATTCTGATGCGTTTGGCTACATTTTAGTTCGATGGTGTATAAACATTGGGAACGTTTTCCTCGGTCTTCCTCGGTCTTTCGCGACTTCTTTTCTAATCACATATGCCTCGTAAATTTGTTTTACTATTCTTTTTACACTCATTCGATTCACATACTCAAACCATCTTAACATACCTTTCTTAATTTTATCGATAATGATAATCTCAGCCATGATTTTTTTCCTTATATCACCATTCGAACGTCTATCATAATAAGAGATTTATATTATCCACTGACACTTCGTGATGGAATTGCATTTTTAATATATTATTAGATTAAAACCAATATTTTTAGCTTTTCCACTTTTTTATTTGACCAGCGACCGGGTTTCGTCGTTACCGACATCACCAGTCTGATGATGTCGGTAACGATGAAACCCGGTCGCTGGTCAAATAAAAAAGTGGAAAAGCTAAGTATATTGGTTTTAATCTAATAATATATCTATCATAATACTCTCCTTATCATTCATCGTTCATTTCGTGAAATAACACTTTAAAACACTACTTTAGTCTACTTTTGACCTGATTATGGAAAGGTTATTCCAAAACCGGTAGTCATGGAGTAGTGAATACGCGCAGTAAGCTAGTACGTATTTTCACATTTGTTGGCATGTTACTCCGAGGTCTCCTTTACCTTCTTGGTGTAGGCCTATTTTTAAGAGGTATTAGCCTACTGCGATGTCGATTTATCTCTTTGACGGTCTGCCCGGGAATCTACCTTGGGGTTGGCAGTGCAGTGCAATGTGGGGGAGTCTGAATGCTTCCATTCTCCTCACATGCGCATACCATTGTCTTCTTCGTTGCCTTTCCCACCTAACGACATCTTCGATCTCGCATATTTCTCTTTTCCCTATGATCATTTTTTATCTCGTAGACTTTAGCCAAATATGCTCCTTAGAGTCATTGACATTTTGAACTCTTAGCGCGGTTTTTGTAACTGTGGTGTCCGCTCTGCATTCGATCCCATATGTCATGATATGTCCCACATTAGTTTTATATATTTTAATTTTTCTGCCGATCTTCATATAAGGGTTTTTTTCACATAAAATTTAATGAAAAATGACAAAAATAATAGTAATATTCAGCAAAGTAAAGTGCCCTTTTCAGGAGCAAAAAACGTCGTACAGAGTAGTGCTTCGATTTCGGGTGGCATTATCCCATTACCATCGCAAAAGTTCGTGTGAACGTCCTTAGTGGCTCTCGGCGGTGTGTGGTGTCTGTACAGTGTGTGTGTATAGTGTGTACAGCACACAGGCACACCGCAGCCCGCAGGAGTATAGCGGGAGGTGCGCCATTAGGGAGGAACACTTCTCGGAAGGGCGGCCCTCCCCGTATCGGATCGCCGCGGAACAAACGCGCCGGGCCAAAGAGATGGATCCGTTTTTTTAACATGCGGATTGGAATATGTAATCAGCTAGATCGTAAATCAAAATAATACGGACGGGTATTCAAAAATTGCGTTTCCGTTGCGAAATTAAATACGGGTTACAAAAAAAATCATCAAAACTAAAAACAAGGTACTAACTAGCCACCAGGGGCGCGCATTTTATAAAGGCAGAAAAGCAGTGCCTGTCCTTACCTACACGCGTGACATATAAAATCGCAACCAGTACCTACCCTACCTTACTAAGTAGTACCTAGCTTACCCATCTACCTACCTCTACTGCCTACCCTTATCAATTA
Organism: Brachycentrus maculatus; assembly: GCF_059751285.1. Taxonomy (NCBI): domain Eukaryota; kingdom Metazoa; phylum Arthropoda; class Insecta; order Trichoptera; family Brachycentridae; genus Brachycentrus; species Brachycentrus maculatus. The sequence goes on along the minus strand of NW_028281023.1, from coordinate 1,023,790 downwards.
TCTGTGCACGCCACTGCTAGCCACCCATTGTTCTGCACTATTTTTACATAATAATAATCAATATATACAGGGGTGAACAAGATGGGGCTTGTTTGCATCATAGCATAGTAATTGTCCTGACGAAGAAACGGGTACTATTTGAATCTGGCTGACTAAATTCATTATTCCTAAGCTTCCACGCACTCCTGGAAGCCAGGGTGTAACAGACATCAATAGTAAGGTTGAAGACAATTGAGGTGGTATGGGAACATAGGACGCAGAGAACCTGATCATATTGTGAACCAGGCAATCGCCATGGATCTTCCTCGAAAGACATCTAGAGGAAGATAAAAAAAAATTCATGGATGCTACCGAAAAATAACAGGTTCGAAGGCATGGCCTAGGTGACGTTGACGAACCTGAGGACGAGGAGAGCTGATCCCGACAATCTGCAAAGACGATAAGTTGGAATGGAGCCAGGAAGAATAATAACCTATATATACGGGGGTGAGCGAGATGCGGCTTTTTCAACTTGTTTGCATCCTGGTGCAGTAATTGTCCTGACGAAGAAACGGGTACGATTTGAAACTGGAAGAAAATCAGTATGTGGTTACATACTAACATAACATAGCTTTAGAATAGCAGTGTCAAGGACATTGAAACGTATCAAATCTGAATTCAAAGTAAAATCATGGATGTTCGAATGGTGATATTACGAAAGAATGCAAGGCTTAGATAAGGATCATTAGTGAATCGAATGAGTGAAGAAAGAGCATTTAAAAAATATGCAGATAAAGACCGAAGAAAACTTGTCATGATCAAATATTCCAAATACTTGGAAGAGGCGACGTCAGGAGTCGAAATAATCGGCAGGTATGAGGAGATGCATGAATTGTGGAAGAGGCAAATATTGTTTGCAAAACATATTTGTGTGGCGTTCTATTCTCTACGTCTACCCTGTGAGAAGCAGCGTGATGCTTAGTCAGTTCATTAGATATATATTATAGAAATGATCTCCGCGTGTCCGATTGATGAGTCGAGAAGATGTAGCCTTGAAACGGAGCCAATTTGTGTGGAGAAGATACGGAGGCGCCGGGGCCGGGCGCCATTTCAGCCTTATTTTTATTACACACCCTTCGAAACGAATTACCCGCGGCGGCGAGGCGTGAATAGGGAATGATTTGTATCGAGAGGAACGATTGGGAGTATTAATCACGCGCCACTATGCCCGACAGTGACCACCCGTCCGAAGTGACCCTAACCCGAACCTCCGTCAAAATGGTATCTTTAAAGAAAAGTTTATCTACATCACTTATTGATGGCATTCCATTGCAATCGTAAAAAAATCTTGTATTCTTGCACTTGTTAACATCTTCATAATAGCGGTAATACATACTTGACATAACGATTATTTTTTTTAATATACATATATTTTTTTAACACAACAATATCCTGGATATTACTACAGACAGTCAGTCGAAGTCTTATCAGTGATCGAATTTCTAATTTCATTGATTGATTCGTCAGTCACTTCGGATGGTAAAATCTATCGGATTCGGATTCACACATTCGGATCACTTCGGATTGAATAAACTATTACGGGACCGATGGCATAGATCGCTCTTCTACCAGCAGACGAAAACTGCGAGAGTAAGAGGATTTTTAATTTATTTATTATCAAATTATTTATATAAATTTTCGCCTCGATTGAATAACAGATTGACATATTTTGTATATTAAAAGCATTGAAAATCTGTGGTATGGTAATAAGCTTTTTATACAAACAATAATATAGATAAAATATTGTTTAATTGTAAAGATAAAGAAGAAAAATTTAATCATTATGGTGTTTATAAATTAAATTGTTATAATTGTCCAGCCTTTTACATAGGACAAACATCGCGTAAATTCAATATCAGAGAAAGAACATCTAAGGTGCCTTGATAATATAATAATAATTTTGCAGAATTTGCTAATCACCTTATATCTGAAGACCATTATTTTAAGATAATCAACGGGTACCTATAGAAATTTTACTTATAAATAAAACTGGTCTTCGTTTAGTTAATCTAGACAAATTACAAATAAGTAAAGCAATCATTAAAGACTTACCCATAATAAATAACCAACTAAATTTAACTTTTTAGTCGAGTCGACTTTTGAAAATATTCCCATTGTGATTCATTTGTCTTCTTTCTCTCTATCAAAATTATATTTTTATACAAATGTCAAATCGTAATAATTTTATTTTAATGACCTGAAGATGGAATGATTTTCCGAAACCGCTAGTCATGAATAAGTCTTTACAAAAGTGGTATTATACATAGCGAGCAATGGATGACAAGGAGAGTGTTTTAATTAAAGGAGTCATAAATAGGATTTTACAAGAATTTAACTGTAGAAATTATTTTAAAATATACACATAACAACAAAAAAAAACCTTGGTATTATGGACATTTAATAAAAATATTCTTTACGACCTAATACCAAGCTCTTACGACCAAAAAGGCATCATCCATTGTATCTAATTATTGTATATGACAACAGAGTGTCATTAATAAATAAAAATAATAATAAATATAAAACATCGTTAAAATGTTTTCGAATAAACAAAAAGAGCCAAAACCGACACAAAAAATGGACACCCCATATGACGTGATCGAAGAGTGTTCATCACCTACCGGGCTAAACGCTAATAAAAATGAGAAAATAAAACGAGACTGTACAAGAGCCATAAAATAATACTGAAATGTGGGAATATTACGACATTCCTTTGGGAATGTTGTGGATGATACTATCGATAATACGAATAATTAAAAATTAAAAGGACAGAATAAGAAAATAAGATAAACGGTAAAAAAATAACAAAAAATACTTTTTTTTTATTTTTATAATTTGTAATATTTTTTTATTTGCAGGTAAGGAATTTATGATAAATAAAAGATTATTAAAAATATAAAATAAATACTACCTTGTAATTAGGAGAATCTACTGGCGCTTGGTACGATTGCGTCAAAATTCAATCCTTTAATGATATTGTAAAACTTTGATTACACCAGCTAAAGTATCGTGTAATATTTATTTATATTTGGAATAAACATCCTAAAATTTTATTAATCGAGTTGGCAGCCATCTCGTAAAATTTCCCCTGGTCTTCCTCTGCTCCTATTTTAAACTCCATTCGCCTCATAAATTTGTTTTAAAGTTAATTCCACGCTCATTCGTTCAACGCGTCCAAACCATCTAAACACACCTTTCTTAATTGTATCGATAATGCTTATCTCAGCCTTGCATTATTTCCTTATTTCACCATTAGAACATCTATTTATTTATTTAATTATATATATTTATTTATTTCAAAACATATTACAAACATGATTCGTAAATAATATTCCCAATGAGTAATTTCTATTTCTCATTTTGGGACATGGGATTAAGGTTAACAAGACTGGAACACAAATAATAAAGTTACAAAAAATATATTTTTTAAATAACCAAAACTAATATATGGCAAAATATAAAACAATAAGGTAAAAAGCATATTTAAATGAAACAAATGAAAAAAACGTAAAGTAAGAAGCATGTTTAAAAGAAATTTGAGAAAATATAAGCGAGAATACAAATGAAATATACAATACAAATAAACATCGATCATACATCGTTTTTCCGCACATTCGTCTAAGAGATCGCATTTCGACTGCATTCAGTCAACTTTCAATCTTCTTTCGCCTACCCAATGTTTCACTACCTCACATTAAGGTTGGTACCTTGTCTCCGATGTGTACTGACAGTTTAGCTTTCTAAGGTTTTTATTTGCTATAACTGATTTCAGTACCATTCGTTCCCAGCATTCACTCTTTGCTTCAACTTATAATTCGGTTTATACTATTAACTATGTACTGCTTAGGGGCTATTCACACACGAGTATTACTTATAATTTGGTAAAAACTAGTAACTATGTATTTCTTAGGGGTTATTCACACGCGATTATTGCAGAGCAGTGCATGCCATAGACCAGTGTGTGGGAATCGCACACTTTATCGGAGCATGTGGTCGGCACATCAGCAGAGAAAGTATAGTCGGCACTGGTGCCAGGCGGTAATGATCAGGAACTAATCACGCAAACTTAATCTATTTTAAGCTCATTACAAGTCGGGACCACCTGAGAGATGGAGTCATTTCAACCGGGATATAGGGGAGATCCGAATAACATGGCCGAACTATACATTTTTGCATTTTTTGACATCTCAACATAGATGAAGAAGAATATGGAGGACAGGTCATAAGCCTTTTTAAATTTATGTCTCATTTTTCATCAATTGATTTGGCAGTCAATTTGTGGTAGAATCTATCGATTTTACTGAGTAAAGCTTTAAAAAATGTGTTTAACTCGCGTAGAACCCAGTCCCTCACTTAGAGCTACATAAGTAGTAACTTATATTTAGAATTAACCAAAGTCAAAAAACTAGCAATCTTTAATCGTCCACCATTTGACCACATAACAATAACCACATCTCAACAGAGATAAAGAAAATGAACATGAAAGTCTGGGTATTTATAGGGCTTATAACCTATCAATGCTGGTTAAGTGATTACTTTACAAACGTGCAATATTCTACATTCTACCCATGATTGACAATCATACTAATATTTTTTTTGGAACTCCTAAATATATCGATCAATCTCATGACACAGTACATATGAGTTCACAACAGCCGTCTGTGTTGGATTGAGAAAGCTTTTATTTAGCAGAGACCCTTTTATTTGGATGTTTGCAAGATCCAAACCCGGATTATTTTTTACATTGCTTGTAAACATGATTTGGCCTGTTTTTAAGAGGGATTATACTCGCGCGATGTCTCATTTCCCAGCTAACAATTCACATCTTTGGAGGTCTGCCCGGGAGTCGTCTACCTTAGAATTGGCCGTGCAGTGAAATGTGGGGGAGTCTGGATGATTCAATTCTCCTCACATGCGCATACCATTGTCTTCTTCGTTGCCTTCTCCACCCAACGACATCTTCGATCTCGCATATTTCCCTAACTCCGAAGTGCGATCGGAAAAACGGGATAATTCGATGGTGTGTTTAGCCGATTTGCGCGGATCTCCCCTATGCACCGGCAGTGAGCCATAAACCAGGCGAGCAATAATGATTAGAAACATTGTTTGCGGAGAATAAATCGGAAAGAGTAATCGCACAAATGTATCGAAGTAAAAATGAATCGGATTCGAGAGATCGTGAGGTCGCCTTTTCGTTTTGGGTTGTTAAATAAAATGATCACGAGTATTTTAAAACGGTCTTAATCAACTAGTTCACAAGGAGTCGTTACATCCAACAAGAAGCAACGGTGATAAAAAACCATTTTAAGTACTATTATTGAATACAATGTTTAACGTAAAATCCCCCATTCGTTTAAGAGTTCTAAAAACAAGCATGAAGTCATTTGTATTTTACCGTACATACTTTTAGAAAAATGTGTATACGAATTTCAGTGATTGTTTCGTTAGTAAACGTACTTAGTTAGTACATACTACAAAATACATTTCGTTAGTGCATACTACATCCGCCTCCGTAGTGTAATGGTCAGCACGCTCGGCTACCGTTCTGGAGGTCCCGGGTTCGATTCCCAAGGGGGGTAAAATAAATATAAATGATTTTTTCACTGTAATATTTATTCAATATTACCATGGACTGGTACCTGAAGCGGAGGGCTAATCACCTTTCCTTCATGTGTAAACGATCGAGATAACACTGCGTTTATGGTATATTACACAGTGCCCTATGCACCATTGAGGTGCGGATAAGGGTTTTATTATTTATTATTATTAGTACATACTACAAAATTTTCATTATATTCTTAAAAAAGGAACAAGTCAAAAACTTGAAATCGGTGATGATTTCAATGATTATTTTTCATTTCATGTGCGAAAATCATCAAAAGAAATAATAATTTTAAACAACAACAAAAAAATTATAACACTTTTATTTGTTCTACGGGATATTGAATTATTCACCCTAATAATAATAGTAATTAATTTACGTTAAGACACCTTCAATACATAAAAAAATAACACACGATCTACAATCCTTCAATATAAAACTAATGTAAGAACCCTTTTTAAAATGTAGTTTGTAAATCAATTAAGAAAGTGTGCTTAGTAGAAAAAAATAACTAAGGAATTGAGCCGTGCTAAAAGTTAAAAATAATTTCTATATTTTTTTAAGGATATAAAATATTTGTGTTTTTATTATTTACAAAAGTACTTCAATTTCAAACTATTTCTGTGAGCCTGGGCGGCTCATTATTAGAAATAGGAATCAAGTTGTGGTAGAGTGGGTTCGGACCGAGAAACTCTGAGTCTGCGACACTAACCACGGGACCACAACCCGACACAAAAATAAAAATAAAATTGTTCCAGGAATTTCACTGTTATCTTCGGACGTGTCACTATAGAGTTAATATAAACGCAAGTACGTCCTTATTAAAAAAAAATCGTAATTATAACATTTTAAACATACCATTGCTCTTGAATCCACGAAAAAAAGATGACATACCTAGAACAAAATTAGAAACATTAATTGTAAAATAATATGAAAGTAATGCATTATGTAATTATTTTCCCCAATTTGATCACAACGAAGCGCTAAAAAGGTAGTACGAAAATGACGCAATATAAATAATCCATAATGATTAGTTTCATTGATAAACTAGCCGTAATCGACCACGCGTAGCTGTGGATCAATCTGCTAAAATGGACGATAAATAAAATAGAAAGTACACATTTCTAAAATGTTCAATTCCACCACTAGGTGTAGATGTTCATGCCTCATGCAATATGCTAGCAGCCGACAAGAAGCCCGCTGTCCATCGCGGGGAATGTTTATTATCGCGTGTTTTGCTGTTACGTCCAACAGATGGCGCTGCCATTTCGTTAAAAAAAAAATTTTAAATAAAACACGCGTGTTCTCGAATGCAGCTTTGCAAAGCGGTTAATACCTTAAGCAGATTTAAGATTTTGAACAAGTGATATTTACAGAATTATTTAAATATGTTGCGTTAATATAGGGTGCGTCGACCAACGCGTTCCTGAAGGCAAAATAAGAGAATGCCTCCCACATAACACAAACATAAATAAACCCATCTCGAAAGAGCCTCTCGCACGATACGAGTACAAATAATATAATCTACACATCGCTCACTCCTTTCAAAAACGTCATAAATCAAAAATCGACAATTTTCAGTTGTGCATGTTTTCGGAATGCCCACAAAATGTACTATATCCCAGCAAAAGAGGCATATTTTACACTTAATATTTACCCGCTACAGGGCAGAAAATGTTGTTTTTGCATTTTGAAGAAAAGGTTTTTTTTTTTAATAAACTAAATATTTTTCAAATGGAGAAAAAACCTTCAGGTTTTACCTAAAGAGATCTGTTGCACAGTAAAAAGTTCAATAAGTGGCTTGATATTTATTTTTAATACATTATGTTATATTTTTAAACTTCAAAAACGTTCTCCTGAAATATCAAGTTTTTTTTATTTATGACGTTCTTGAAAGGAGTGAGCGACATCTCCGTGTTTAAGTAAATGGTCGGTAGTGAGTAGGATCGCGTTGTGGGAAAATGCAGTAATAAGATTATTTCAATCCAGAAAGATCTGCTAGTTAAAGTAGACGGTTAGAGTCGTTATGAATTGTATTCTGTAACCCTATTTTTTAGTGGTTGCATTTATTATTTACCTTGCATATTATGTACAAGGTTAAAAAATGTTTTATTTTAAACTGTGTTGGGAACAGGAGTGATATCTAGTGTGGGCCAATCAGAAACTTGCTCATTGCTGGAAGAAAACCACGTTAAACTCCTCAGGAGAAGCCGGCCTGTTGACTGTCATCAACAACGATAGTTGCGCGGTGTGATCGATAATCCTGAAATTATCCGGAACATTGGTCTGTATGTTCCCGATAGTTACCTAAGACAGCGTCGGCATATATTGTTTCACATTCCTATACACAAGACCAACTTGCCGATGGTTATGCCTATAGGAAGAGCTACCGCTATGTTGAACAATTCTCATTGGATATTGATCTGTTCCATGTGTCTGAAGGAGTTTTCCAAAGCGGGATTCTTCTACACCATTAGCAATAGTACTTGCATATTTTAGATTTTTTATGTATTTTATGTATACGCTTTAAATTTTTTAGTTTGTAATGTATATGTTAATTGAAAATAAATAAATTGAAATTGAAAAGCCTTCCGTTCTATTAGAAGAGGGTTCGGCATTTTGTGTCCCAGCTTGGTTTATGGTACCAAGGTTTTTCACTATTTTTATCGCCTATGATACTCCTGTAAACCTATAAAAATATTGTATAACAACCTGAAAATAATACTAATACCGATACGCGTCTAATGGTGCATAGGACACTACATCAAATTGATGCAATGATGATTTGATCGTTTATTATATGAAAGCAAGGTGATTAGTCCTGCGCTTCAGGTACCCACCCAGGATAGTAATAGATATGAAAGTAGAATAGTTCATCTTTCCATTATTATTATAATTTTTTGCCGGCGGATTCGACAAGTAAATGAATTCTTAAAAAAATATTGGAGTGAAATTAAAACTTATATTTATTTAACCTCCCTGGAAATCGAACTCGGGCCCTCCTGATTGACAGCCAAATGTGCTAACCACAACATTATTCACTTATGCGTTCACATAACATTCACCATTCCGCAAATGATTGAATAAACAAATTATTTAGATTTTGTAAAAATACATTTGTCATGTAACAATTAACGTTTTACATCCGAGTTCAAAGAGCCATCTATTGAGATATCTATTAAAAATCTTGTCAATAATTCCTCGGGAATCCAGCATATCATAATATTTTAGGTTTTACTTGTTAAATACCAACATTTCTTAAAATCTATTGTGACACGTGTTTCGATGCATTCCTCATCATTCGTACGGTGTCTCAAAATATTTTTAAAGCTCAGTCCGTCCAAAGTGAACTAACGTTCGGCAATACAATACACGGCGTAAAAACCGACGATAATCGTTTCGTATTCATAATGTGTGTGTGGTACGACATTGAAATCGGACCACATTTCGCAGAATTTCATTAAAAAACTCATCAATTCGATCTTGTTGCTTCAAAATTACATGCCCCGAGGTGCTCGGCCGACTAGCGACTCCACTAACACCAGCGCTCCCCTAGCAGGGTTGCCCACTACTCGCCACACTCCCTAACTAACGAAAAATCGCATTTCTTGGTATCCACAAAGCCGCGCAAAACAATGTCACGTCGAAAAAACTGCGCAAGACAAAAGTAAATGTTTTCAGTTAAACTATAATAAATAAAATTATTGACCTACTGTTCCGAAATTATCTGCCAAAATTTAACTTCAAACCCAATCAAAGAAATCGCATGGAAATGGCGCTAAAGGTACCAAATGAACACAAATATTTTCACGACTTCTGAACGTATCGACGCAATTTTGGGAGAATAACTAAAGTGCGCTTGTACGAATATACCTACGCCTGAGTATGCAATTCCGAATGGTCTAGGGATTGCTACAATTTTCCGTTTCCTAGCTGTATTATAAAAAAATATATTATATTTCTATCGAAAGATCCTAGAGTCTAGAGCACAGGACTGATTAACTTTCGCCTGATAAGCGATCAAGGTAACACCGCGTTGATCCTGTGCGGTGCTCTATATATCGCGAGGTATACTTTTCTTCGTATATCTTTTCTTTCGCGCGGCATTGTGTTACGGGGTTTGTCAGGTCTTTCGTTTTTCCAATTTTTCTACTACACGACATATAGGAGTACGCTTGATAAACAAAACAGTGAAGACAGTCCCCGCTTTGCCTGCTCTTAGGTTCTACCAAATAAGGAGCGTGGGAATCTCGAAACACCAATTAGTCAATTGGCATCTCGGAGCGAATTTGTGAGCGGGCCTTGAGGCGACAACTCGAATAATTTACACACCACTTTCTAGCGTTCGGGTCGACGTTATTTTCTATTGTTTACCGTTCCAACGTTCCGTCAATGATGAGAGTGATTTTTCGCCGAAATAGGGAAGACATGTTCGGAGTCTTTTGATAAAATAGGTACGTGAATTTGGACCGATCTCCATAATTTGCGGTCCTAAAGGGCGCTCTGGGTGTGGTGTGGTGCGGTGTGGTGCGGTGTGTGTATGGAGAGGAGCTCGGAGCCGGTGTATGCTAATCGGCGGCCGCGGCCGGAACAAAGGGGCGCCCACTTACGGAGGAGAATTTGGCGCCCCCTCCCCGTGGCGCCCGAGGCGGTCTCGCACGGCCGCGGTCAGCGCGCGCTGTGGAAGGTGTGTATTATATTTATTCTTTATCGCGGCACGTTTTTCACCTCGTTCGATTACGTCCGAAGGATTTACCGATGATTTATTCGACCGCGTCGGCGCGGATTAATGCTACGGTAACTATCGGTAACGTTTCCAGAGATTCACACTCGATCGTTATACATCTAGCGACACCGCCCACCGTAACCCGTAACGTAATAGTCGGCTGGAATAATAACGGGCTGCCGTTCGTTACTATTTTTTATTCGTCCAAATTGGTACCGCGGAAGCGACATGCGTCGAAGTAATATAAACCCGATCGATCGGAATTCCGCATTCGCGCATAATCAGATGCGAGCGGCGTTTTCGGCGTAATAAGAGACGGAGCGCTCCTCGTTGCCGGTGCGCTTTTATTCGTCCGATACGGTATTTGACAACCTAATTAATTCATCGTCGGTGAAATTCGCAGCCGCGAAACCGGCCGCGGTGGGAGCCGGCGACCGGGAGACCAGCAAGGGAGCAGAGGGGCGCTGGACCGCATGCCGGCCCCGGCCGGACGCGGAATGCGCGCGCCGCCCAGCGCTGCCCAACCCGCGACGCCGCGCGCCGCGTCTCGGACCGACATGGCGCGACGCGAGTCTGAGCCGCCGCACTTCCTCATCACTCCGAAGTGATCCCCTCTACGGACGATGATCCTCTATCTGCTATTTTCTAAGAGATGTCTGCTTTTCAAAACACTATGACCTGAAAAAATTGATCGAGGTACCAAAACAAATAAATATGCAGCTTTAAAGAAAAATATTTTAAACTTCACTTTTGAATATTAGTCGTCAAAATGTTTTTTCTCCTACTGCAGTTTTTCGTTTTGCAAACATACGAAAAAAATCTATAGTATTTTTCATGCTTTAAAACATATCATCTCAACTTATTCCGTTTTGTATACCTTTTGCTTATAGACTTTTTTTCAGTTTAAATTGTACCTTATGCCCGATTCAGTCTAGTTAATTTTATAGTATTGTATTATATTCTGTCTTTTAGTTTCTATTATTCGGTTCTACGTATATCTCTCAAACTATTTGTTTTTTTCTTAAACTTTTAACTTTTAGTTTCAATTACCTGACTTCCACGTGACTCTGAAATCTAGTAACGGATTATGCAACACCACTTATCATGTTCCTACTTAGACTCCAAGTTATGCAGTGCCAGCTCACTAATCGGAACGTAAATCGTGCAGTGGGTGGTTCGGATTACTGAGTATTTTGAAAAAAGTGAAAATTTGGTTAAGAAAAATGCTCTTTATTTTATATTTTTATTTGAGTACTGAATGAATCATTTAAAAATTCAACATTTTTAGCTTGAAAAAAACAAATATGTTCTTTTAAACCAACGAACCTTGCTGAGTTAAAGTGCTAAATCATGCATTCGTCATCAATTCCTCAGTGTTCTGTATGTTGATAGCTTTCACGGCTCCTATCACGGAATTTTTGAAACTGGCATCAGATGCTCGCTGTCATCAAAGTTGCAACATCGTTCGGATTATAGCGCGTTATGGATTACGGAGCGTTCGGATTAGCGAGCTGGCACTGTAACTTGTTTATGTGAGTAACTTTAATTTCGTGTAATTCATGAGTGAAAATTCTAGGCGAAAATCTCGTTGAAGGCATGAGTGTTACTTGTTGTGTTTAAAGTAAGTAACCTCATATAATATTGTCCCAAAACGAGTATGAAATTGTAAAAAGTTATATTTTTTTTGAAAATTTTGTAGAACAGTTACATAAATACGTTAACATTATCGAGCAACACAAAACATGTATGTGTATCTTTCCAGTTCCAAATTTCACATTTGTGATTAAATATAAATACCTGGAAGAAGGACGGGAGGGAGGAAAAGGGAAAGATCAAAGCTCAAAGCTCACGACAAAGACAGATTATGTGAAAGTTTTACACACCACGATATGCATATCGAATTACTATGTAAGCGATCTCAGTGCTGACATTTTCCATTTTTACTTTTTTTTTGTTACAAAAATGTTAATAAAATTGGTATATAACCACTCACCGGTGAGTGGTTATATATATTAACATATTTGTACAAAAAAATTAAAATGACTAACCACAAGGTAAATGCTTTAAATATTAATAATATTTTCCATATTCATCGTTGACCAATTTTGATGAATGAAACGTATGGGAATCCTTAATCACATAATAGATTATAATGGACAAGAATAAAGTTCTTGCGCAGTTAGGAGACCCACCAGAAAATAGTTGGCAATCCCTGAAATATGCAGACTGGAAAGTATGCGCCGGCGCAGACCGAAACTGGCTCAGCGGTACTAAAACGAGGGGCGGGGTAGGGGAGGAGGGGTGGAGGGGAGGAGGCAAGGGCGGCCGGGGGCGAGGGCGGGGGGGGGGGGAGGGGGAGAAAGTCGGGAAACGGGAGGGCACGCGGCCGGCCACCCGGAGAGAGGCGAGCGCCCTACTCACCGCGCTGCCACCGGGACGGGGAGAAATCAACAAATTACCCGGCCAGTTACCGACACGTCGATAATTACCGGAGCACCCAGACTCACAACGCTCGATAGGCCCTTTATGACAACAAATGAATATACCGTAGTCGTACAAGAGAAACTGACCAACTAACCAACCAACTAACAAAACGTAAAATACTCAGGAGGGCCATTTAAGTCACTTTTGCTTGGCAAGAAAATAAAAATCAATGTAGTTAGTTATTAAGTCAATATATTATACTTCCAAGTTTTCAATCCTATGGGATTTTTTTCAGGGAAATATTAAGCTAGTAAGACACCAAATAGTCAATGATCACGTTTTTGTAAATAATGCACTTGGTCACTTTCTCCTGTATGACTACGATACGTGAGTACATATTTATAGCCTCCTCTGTAGGTTAGCGTGTTCGGCTACCGTTCTGGAGGTCCCGGGTTCCATTCCCAGGGGGATCAAATAAATATAAGTGATTCTTTCAATTTAATATTTATTCAATATTACCCTGGACTGGTACCTGAAGCGAAGGGCTGATCACCTTTCCTTCATGTGCTAACGATCAAGATAACACTGCGTTTATATGATGCAGTGCCCTATGCACCATAGGGGTGCGGATTAAGGGTTTGAATGAACATATAGCTTCTGGGTATTAGAACATGGCGGTGGATTGTCACACTAGTTAGTGTTGACTTACATGCCCCGTTGACAGTGATAGGGACTTTGAAAGCATTAGTGATCATTTTTATTCACAACATTTTGAGTGTGTCCACATTAATACTTTTTCACAAATCTGGGGTTTTTCCACATATTTACTTTTATTTATTTTGACATCTCAACATAGATGAAGAAGAATGTGGAAGTCTGGGTATTTACAAGATTTATTGTTTAACCAGTCTACGACAGGTCGCAAGCCCTGGAAATACCCAGACTTACATATTCTTCTTCATCTATATTGAGGTGTCAAAAAACATGTTATACTTATTATCTTTGGTCGCGAAAAATTTATCCGTCCGGTATAAGATTTTTAAAAAAAGTTTTCCGAATGGAAACCAAAAGTTTCTATACCGGACCTGTAAATTTGGCGGGAGCTTCCAGACATCTTGATTGTCTCGTGATTTTAAATATGGTAGTTTTTTATAAGTGTCGTTTTTATATTATAGGTAACTTAACTTGAGATGAATCATTCATCGTTTTTTTTTAAATTATAGATGGAAGTCTGAACATCCCAGAGCTTACGACCTGGCATTTGCCTGGCTTCAGTGATCACTTTACACACTTTTTAAACGTAGACCATTCGGCCCATTATTGAACATTCATATTGAATTATACATAATACCTATGATATCGGTAAATTGATAACATATCAATATTATAGGTACCTCAACTTGAGAGGAAACATCGATGTTTTTTCTTTTTTATTATGAAAGACGATGAAGGCTGAGCATCCGATATGTATGAAAAGGAACCTAAAAATATTGCATATACTTATATACAAAAGTTCAAAATGCAAAAAAAAATAATTAATAATTCGAGTATTATAAATAATACATTTTATTTATTTATTTATTCACACAAACGCCCAGAGAGCTTTTACA